>NC_068983.1:34081205-34085394 GCF_001194135.2 Octopus bimaculoides | reverse complement strand
GTCATCGTTGTCGTTGTCATCGTTGTCGTCGTTCTCTTCCTCCTCCCCACACCTCTTTCACATCCTCCTCTCCCTCCCTCCCTCCCTCCCTCTGCTGCTACTGCTTCTCCCCTCCTCATCCTCCTCATCATCTTTGATATCTATTTCAAATTATCGAGTACGTTTTCGATAATATATTCATAGCATAATTGACTGCTTAGCATCAAGTTGGCATAATAAAATCGTTAGAGCACCGGACAAAATGCTTCACGAAATTTCATTCGGCACTTTACGCTTCATGTTCAAATACCGCGCTGACGTCAAATTTTCCCTGTATCCTTTTGGAATCGATAAAATAATGTACCAGTTAAGTACTGGACAAGTAACTCATTCCTCCTCAAATTGCTGGCTTTGCGCCCAAAATTGAAACAGTTACATAGATTGGATCCTCTCATGGTTCCTCTCTTCTTTCTTTGTTCGTTTTCCTTTCTTCTTCTCCTTGCTTTATTTTTCTTCTCTTCGTCCTCCTCCACATCATCATTATATCTATGTGGTCCTTCATCTTGTCTTGGTTCGGGAGGCGGAAATGCAAAGGTCGGTGGTAGTAAAGGAACTGTTGAGAGATAATGGTGGATGTGGTTACTGCTAGCAATCTCTCTCACACATTCGCGTACGCGCATTCAGAGCTATTTTAGACATCGTAAACACCCACATACATATTCATAGACGCATATATGCATACAAATACATACCAACACGCGCGCATACACATACACACACGCTCACAGGGGAGAACCCGTACACCCAGAAGTGTGTGACAAAATAAATAAAAGTATTGAAACAAAACAATAAGGGAAGATAAAGCAGCCAAAATTATAAGAGATAAAAACTAGATTAAATAGATGAACAAAAATACAAAGGAATAAAAACAGAAGTGAATTAAATAAACCAGGCGTTGACACAACGCCAGGAGATACAGACGTGCATAAAGCGGATAAACATATACTGACACTCCGTCAGCTGCGACGACGACGATTCCAGCTGATTCGATCAAAGGAATAACCAGCTTATGAAATTATGGCTGAGCACTCCACAGACACATGCACCCTTAACGCGGTTCTCAGGGAGATTCAGCGTGACACACAATGATGTTACAAGGCTAGCCTTTTGAAATACTGATGCTACACATATTTGCCAGTTGAGTGGACTGGAACAACTGGAAATAAAGTGCCTTGCTGAAAGGCGCATTGCGTCGTAAGGTATCGAACTCACGACCTTACGATCTTCAGCCGAATATTCTAACCACTTAGGTACGCACCTTCACGATATACATATATGTTTTCGTTCATCAAAGCAGTGACTTTGAAGTGAAGAATAGTTGCACATGGTTAATAGTTGCACATCATCTTGTGTGTAACCATCTCGAATCCAGTCTCGTTGAACAATGAATCGTTGAACCATGAATCTTTCATTTTTTTTCCGTACAGTTCAATGGATTCAGTCTTCACGTGGCGAGGTAGGCAAACCCAAATATGCTAATTAATCCATAGTTTGGACCCAGACAGTTGCTACTACTCCGGGTCAGAGTATAACCGGGAACAACAGTGGTTAAGAGATAGCTGTATACTCCTCAAAACTTTGGAACTCTCAAATCACCGCCTCATTAATGGATGCAGTTTAAAGACATGTCCATGACAATGATATACATGTATAGAGATGCATATATCACCAGCACCACAAACAATTATATGCAGTTTCCCCGCGTTTTCCATTTACTACATTGTTCACGTTTCCAACTTCTCCATCACCAACATACACTTCTCTTTATATTTTCTTCTCTTTATATATCTTTCGACTTAGATCTGTGTACGCGTAATTAATTCAGTCACTGACAAGGTCTTCGGACGAAACAGACCATATTTTATCGAACTCATGGTTAATAAACAAACAATAAACTTTTGAAATTATGTGTGTGTGTGTATCAATATATCTACCTACATATACATAAACACACATACACACAAACACATACACATGTGTGTGTGTGTGCATGTCATGTATGCAAGAATATGGGTCTGTATATATGACCGTCAAAACCCTGGGTACTTAGACGACAACAACCACCACCACTTGACTTGTACCTCTTACTCTAACTACTTCTGCAAATGTTGCTACCACCACCAAAACCACCACCACCACCACCACCACCACTACTACTACTACTACTACTACTACTACTACTACTACTACCACCACTACTACTACTATCGCAATATTTCTTTCTAATCTAGACGCAGGACTAGCAATTTTGAAGCAAGAATTCCAGTCCAATATATTGACTCCGATATTATATACTATATTCCCTCATCCTCTGGAGGATAAAAGCAAAGCTGGCATCGGTGAAATTCGAGCTCACAGCCTAAACACGTGCTGCAAGTAGCACATTTTCCTACCCATTAATGGTTCTGCCAATTTACTACCCTGCCCATAAAATAAAAGAAGCCATCACAATCATCATGACAATATCGATTACCATATCCTTCACCTTTTTCTCGCCGTCATCGCCTTCATTGTAGCAGTGTTAGACATCTTCGTTATAACAGGCTTCGTCATAGTCATCTTCGTCATAGCTGTCCTCATCGTAGTCATCTTCGTCATAACTGTCTTCGTCGTCATTGTCAAAGTCAATCGTTTTCATCAACGTCGACCTCATCATCAACATCATCATCATCGATGACGCCGTCGTTGTCGTCGTCATCATTGTCATCTATACATCATCATTTATCATTATCAATCAGAGCACTGCTATCATTACAGCACTTACAGACACTACCAAAAATTACTGTCATTATTATATCTGCAAGGTCATCAGTAATTTTAAGGACGTTAGATTGCCAGTGTGGTTTGAATATCGATCGCCTAAATGATTTATAGTCTTCTGTTATGCCTCTTTACTTACCAATTACCAAATCCTCCAGGGTCGACTGCTCGTTTTAATTTTTCTCCAGCGATATTCAGCAACTATAAGCTTCCCCAAAATATTAGGCATTGTGTTTTTGCTAAAATATTTGATAATACTTATGATTCGCTAACACTGTATTTATTCCGACTGATTACGTTTTGAGTTCAGCTCATGCCAACTTCTACTTTACCTCTTATTCTTTCGAGATCAATAAAGCAACGTACCAATAAAGTGTTGTGTCGATTTAGACAATTAACACATCTTGAATTTGTTTTCTTGCGCCTATGTTAAGCGTTTTTTTTTTTATTATTTAGTCGTAGTTTTACGCCGAGTTTTCACTGCGACACTCGAGGAAGGCACCACAAGCAAAATTAATTCTTTTCCAGCCTCAGGTACTAAGTTTGTCATTCGGTACTGCTATTTACTTTTTTTTTTGTCTATAACCGTGTACTTAAGTTGCCTTAGAATTTGGACACCTAACGATTCTCTTGTAATAATTCCAAAACCCTGCTTTTAGCTTGGTAATGGGATGTTTATGGCAAGGACATAACGTGGTAACAAAGTCACAGTTGATTTTTCTGAAGGACTATGGTGGCGCCTGCTATTTGTCTTCTGTATGTATTTTTCCAAATTCTCTAGGCATAGTTGTGGATCAGAGATAATGAAAAGTAGTGTCTATCTCGAAGGTCTGCCGCAGCTGAAATGCATTTGTGAGAGCTGCGGGAACTGCACATTACTTGGTTTAACGGTTTGCACTTCGAATTTAATGAAGACTTGCCATACTTAATCGCTTCTTTCTTGGTGGAAGTGTTTTGTTATTGGCAAGAGAATGAGGACTTTTCCGGTTGCATGGGTCGGAAAGTGATGCTGATCTTCACGACGAACGTGGACAAGAGGGACTGCATCGACAATCTTCTGCACTAAATTAATTTTGATGCATGCAAAATATTCCCCCTCTTCTACCACTGTCGACACCACCACCACCACCACCACTACTACTACTACTACTACTACTACTATAACCACTACAAAGAGCTTTTGCAAGTGAAGCACTGCCAACACCTTTACCATCATTGTTACAGCAACTATTACGTTTGTCGCCGATCTGCGTATCGATACCCTCACTATTACTACTACTACTACTACTACTACTACTACTACTACTACTACTACTACTACTAAAACAACAACAATTACCATCACTATTACCACTAATACTGGTAATAGTAATGCTACTCTACTACCACC
>NC_068983.1:34080241-34081105 GCF_001194135.2 Octopus bimaculoides | reverse complement strand
CATCATCATCTCAATAGGAACTGCAGCGCAGCAGCAGCAGAAATAAGCATTGTACTGCATCCGAAACTATAGCCGCAGCGCTGAGACCAGCACCCACTACCACCACTACTAACACCAGCACTACTACCCCCACTACAACTACCACCGCTAACACGACCACCACTATCGTACCACTAACACTACCATGACCACCACCATTGTACCACTAACACTACCACCACCACCATAGTACCACTACCCCAGTCCCTAGCAGCCCCAGTGTAACCATCACTGCTATATCTACCACGACCAACGCTTTTACTGCAGCTGTCACTACACCCACTACTGTCCCATCATCATTACTTTTACCACTCCTGCTACCATCACCGATAATGTTACTACTACAACCACTACTACCACTATCAGTATTAGATCCGCTTCCTCTTGATCATCACCACCAACATCATCATCGTCATCATCATCGTCATCATCAATGTCGTCTTCATCGTCATCGTCATTGTTACTGCCTTCAAACAGTTCTAGCCACAACAATATCGAAATGATTCCTCCCATTCTCACCCGATCTATTAACGACCCCTGCTGTCCCTCAACTTTTTGGTTCTCATTATGTAATGCAGCATCATACTACACACTACAATACTGCCCCGCACCGCACCACAGCAGACCACACTATTCTGCATTGCATCATTCTTTACCGTCCTGCACTTCACTCCACCATCCTGCACTGCCCTGCATCGACTTGTACTGCTCTACATTGCCATGCAAGACATTTTGTCTTTTGTCTGTTTTACCCCACCAAAAGTTATTGGTAGCAAAGGCAAAAAAAAAAAAAACGGGGAATTAACTTAGATATGTTTCGACCAA
>NC_068983.1:34078180-34080231 GCF_001194135.2 Octopus bimaculoides | reverse complement strand
AAAAAAAAAACGGGGAATTAACTTAGATATGTTTCGACCAAAGATTGGTCCAGGCCATGTATAACTTAATAGCACCATCTGGTAGGATTATCTAAATCCTTTTCGAGTTACGTTTTGTGGTATTTTGGTTCTTTCGAGTAGGGAGTTCTTGTTGAGCGAGTTGTATCAATATATAGGTGGTTTATCTGGTATTCCTTGAAGAAATTTGTCCAGATTCCGTTTAAAGCTGAAGGGATCTTTTTGTTCTTTGATCTGCTTCGGGACAATGTTAAATAGGGCAGGGCATTTTGATGAAAAGAAAATTGCCGTTAATCAGTTTGCCTGACATTTTTACGTTTCTGCCAGCACGCTGCCTTCAGTCATTACTACATCGGACTAAATGCCTTGAACTTTTTATTCCGACTGTCAGTGGTCTTGGTTCAAATAGCAGCGAGGAAAACATCCCTATATCATTTCGGGGTCTTGACAGTCAAGCGTTGTAGATTTGGCAGAACAGTTAGAGCGTTGGAGGTGATGCCTTGTGGTAATCATCGCAACCCTTTTGCTTTGAGCAGTTGGATGGAAGACATAGTCTCTTGTTTAATCCCTTCACCTGGTCTTTCGGTGCCTTTCCATTCAGTTGAATTAAGTTTATTGGACAACGAAGCAATGCCTCTCATTTTAAGATAAATTCCTAATTTGCACTGATCAGTTTTAGCGGTTGTGAAAACTTTCATGAACAGTCACATAGGTGCATGTATGGCTTTCTGGTCAAGAAACTCACTTTGCAATCACATGGTTTCGGGGGTTTAGGCCCATTGCGCGCTAACTCGAGCAAGTTTTTTTCTGTAAGGCCACGAACCGATCAATACCCTGTGAATACATTTGTTAGACTTAAATTGTGTAGAAGACCATCCTACTCAGTTTCGTATTGGTCTAAGTACTTTGCTACCGAAAATAAGAAAAAGCAATGTCTGACGAAGGTTATTGAGCCACAAACACGCCTCTTCAGGCAATTAGCCTATCTCTTTCCTTAACAAAATTTCAGTTTAGAAAATAATTGAAACTTGAGATTGTCACCTGTTTTCAAGAGGAGCTAGTCATAGCTGCCAATTCGTAACTATAATACACCCTCTTTTATTCACTTACTTGTTTCTGTCATTTGACTGTGGTCATGCTGGGGCACCACCTTATAAAACTTTAGTCGTTGAAATAGAACCAGGACATATTCATTGCACGCTTAGTACTTATTCTATCGGAGTCTTTTGCAGAACCGCTAGGTTATGGTGACATACATTCACCAGCATCGGCTGTCAAGTGATGGGGAAACAAACACACACACACACACACACACACACACACACACACACACACACACACACACACACACACACATACACACACACACACACACACACACACACATATATACAACAGGCTTCTTTCAATTTTCGTCTACCGAATCCACTCACAAGGCTTTGGTCGGCCCGAGGCTATAGTAGAAGACATTCGCCAAAGGTGCCACGCAAGTTGGACTGAACCTGGAACCATGTGGCTGGGAAGCAAACTTCTTACCATGCATATCCAAAAAATTAGAAAGAATACGGAGACTGGTACATTTTCAGACTTTTCTTCGGACAACACTTGTGGAATGACCCTGAATGTAGTTGCATAGTAGAATATTGCAAGTAGTATACATAACTGCACATACTCTGTGCAGCAGAAACACGCGTCAGTCATTTCAACTAATTAATTATGTTGTAAAATTAAAAGAAACCATTGATCATGTACTAGTCTGTGTATTCTATGTAATTGTTTTGGATTTACATTCACGAATATATTCATCATTCAGCGACGCGAACTCTGCTTTAGACAACAGAAGAATTACGGTGGAATTGCTAACATTATACGATCCTTGATGCTTTTTATTACTTGTTAGCCGCTTCCCGGACTACATCTTTGGGATCATATAGTATCCGCCTGGGTTAGGGTTATTTATCCCTATATACTCATCGTTTATGTATGTATGTATGTATGTATGTATTATGTATTCATGTATGTATGTGTATATA
>NC_068983.1:34075980-34077329 GCF_001194135.2 Octopus bimaculoides | reverse complement strand
TATATATATATATATATATATATATATATATATATATATATATATATATATATATATATTTATGCACACATATGTATGTGTACGTTTGTGTGTGCACGTGTCATTGTGTTTATATTTTGTTTGTCTCCGACTCAATGTTTGACTACCGGTGTTGGTTCGTTCACGTGCCCGTAACTTAATAGTTCAACCAAGGAAACCGATGGAATTAACACTTGACTTTAAAGTAAGTACTGGGCTCAATATTTTCGTCTAAACTCTTCCAGACGATGCCCCAGCATGGCCAGAGTCCAACGAATGAAGCATGTAAAAAAATAAAAGTGAAATGCGTAATTAGACATTCCCTCCTTTCTAAAGTTTAAAAGACAACAATAAAAAATGAAAGAAAAACATTCGCCGCAAAAATTACTAAATTGACATAATCAGTAACAGTATAGCAACATTATTAACACGTAATTAACAACAAAACAATTACAGCAACATTTACAAAGAAAAGCAATTAGCAACAAATTTGTTGGCAATTATTTCCTTAAAAAACATGGTATCTATAATAGTACCGATGAGGGCGCTCTTATATAGTAGGGATATATCACAGTAACAAGATCGTAACCTTCCCTCTTCGAGGACGGAAGTATACGTTGAATAAGTTAGTTGAAGAGCATGTACAGACATCGGCTATCGGAAAGCAGCCGACAACGAAACATCAACAGATGTAATTAGCATACGTTTGTATTTTGAAGTTGACAGAGAAAGAAAGCATATGAGACAGAAATAGAAAAACAGAGAAAAGAACACACACACACACACATCTTTTATTTTCTTATCTTGAAGGGTTTAGTGGAACAAATTGATTCCAGCAAGGCGGCGAACTGGCAGAAACGTTAGCACGCCGGGAGAAATGCTTAGCGGTGTTTTGTCTGTCTTTAAGTTCTGAGTTAAAATTCTGCGGAGGTCGACTGTGCATTTCATCCCTTCGGGATCGATAAATTAGGTACCAGTTGCGTATTTGTGTCGATCTAATCGACTGGTCCCCTCCCCAAACATTTTGGGTTGTGCCTAGAATAGCAAAGAAATTGATCCCAGCATTCGTTTTATTTTAAGCCTTCTACTTATTCTATCGGTCGGTTCTGCAGAAGTTACGAATAGGCTAATACACCAACCCTGGTTGTTAGGTGTTGATGGGAGACGAATCTAATGCTATGCACGGAAAGATATGCATACATACACACACGTACATACCCACTCTCTCTTTCTCTCTCTCTCTCTTTCTCTCTCTCTCTCTCTCTCACACACACACATACACATGCTCACACCCATACCCACAAATATATATGTATGTATATATATATATA
>NC_068983.1:34072517-34075778 GCF_001194135.2 Octopus bimaculoides | reverse complement strand
ATATATATATATATAATATAGATTTAATCAAAAGATTAAATGTGGTACTTACAATGTCTGAGGCACCAGAATTTGGTAGGGTAAAAACCAAAAACAAAATCAAGAGATTTGGTGAATAAAATTTGAAGAAAAGCAACAAAAATTCAATAGGTTATAGCAGTACGTACGTTTCGTACAAGGTCCATTTATTCATGTAGTGAGAACACTACATAAAATGTACAATGAAAACGTACTCCTCAGCTGCCTAATGAAATTTCATTTTAGAAAGTAATTTTGTAGATGTCTGCAAAAAACAAGAGTAAGAGAAGAAAACATGCCGTCTTGACTATGCTGCTGTTCAACAGTCTAGTGAATCAAACAAGAATTTAAATTCTATATAATCTAATTGGAGGGGTAGTAGTAATTTCAAAATTTAGAGGAAGGTAGATTAAGTAGTGATGGACAGCAGATTAGGAGTAAATCAAGCATGAGGGGAAAAAATGGAAGGACAATACCCTAAGGATTGGTTAGAGAAAATTTAAGGTAAGGGAATTATGGTCAAGGTATTAAAGACATACCTATTCTGCAGTATATTTAGAATAATACAACGAAACACTAAAGTACTAAGTTTAGATTAGATTATATAGAATTTAAATTCTTGTTTGATTCACTAGACTGTTGAACAGCAGCATAGTTTTTGCACACATCTACAAAATGACTTTCTAAAATGAAATTCCATTATGCAGTTGAGGAGTACATTTTCACTGTACATTTTATGTAATGTTCTCACTACATGAATAAATGGAGCTTGTACGAAACGTACGTACTGCTATAATCTATTGAATTTTTGTTGCTTTTCTTCAAAATATATATATATATAAGGAATCCAAGATGATGTACAAGCGTTCAGCTTTTACCGAACGACCTACCTGCACGAATAATTTGTTTCTCATGATCAAATGCTTGTGCCGTACATTAGCTCGCAGCATCCATTCATTATAAAGACGTTTCCTGAACAGGTGCACTGTAATTTCAGGGAAACATGACACGATAGCACAATTTACCACCCGGTAGATGAACTGAGACCACGATCTCTCGATCATGTGTGCAACACCCTAGACACTGTTTTTATTTATTTAAATCCTGTCTCTAAACAAGGAGCTAGTTTCTAACAAAGCACACACAAATACAAATACACACACTATAACACAAGAACACACAACCACACACTGATGTCCACGCGCATACATTAAACATACAGACATACAGACATGCACAAGCGTTCGCGCACACATACGCTCACAAATATACGTACGCTGGAAGACATTCACGCTCACGTAAAACCCACATATGCAGGCATACTCACTGACGCTTACACGTTAAAACAAATGGGAACGCCTCACGCATACGCACATGTGCACACACATGTAATGGACTGCACACATATATATATGAAAACACTCACAAATTAACACAAACACACATACAACATAACCACTGACTCACACAACCGACTCTACTGCACAAACTTGCACTTTAGACCACACACTCAAACGTGCGCACACGCAGTCAGATACTCACACACACACACACACATACACTCTGTTCTCACCTCCTTCCGCCCTACATAAAGTAGTATGGCCATAAATGAAACAAATCCCTGCAGATCTGGGACCGAACTGAACTTGAATAAAAGGCCGACCCCTTAAAGAAGACATTATAGCAAATGCACACACACTCACAAACACACAAACACGGACATAGGCAGACACACGTAACCGCACAGATAAGCACACATACACAAATATATACTCTTCGTTTACTCTCACACTTCAGTTCTTTTGTAAGCAACCACGCATCTTTATTCATACAAGCATACATACACACAGACATAAGACAAATTCTCAAACACACTCAAGGCGGAATTTGAAGAGAGGCGGCTTGTCACTGATGAATTGCGACAGAATGACTTTGGCAAAGAAACAACCGATTGATTGTTTAACCAACACATTAAATGAACGATCGATTAGTCGGTTGGTTAGATATTTAACCGTGGAGGCGCAATGGCCCAGTGGTTAGGGCAGCAGACTCGCGGTCATAGGATCGCGGTTTCGAATTCTAGACCGGGCGTTGTGAGTGTTTATTGAGCGAAAACACTTAAAGCTCTACGCGGCTCCGGCAGGGGATGGTAACGAACCCTGCTGTACTCTTTCATTCTTACTTCCTGTTTCTGTTGTGCCTGTAATTCAAAGAGTCAGCCTTGTCACACTGTGTCACGCTGAATATCCCCGAGAACTACTTTAAGGGTACACGTGTCTGTGGAGTGCTCAGCCACTTGCACGTTAATTTCACGAGCAGGCTGTTCCGTTGATCGGATCAACTGGAACCCTCGACATCGTAAGCGATGGAGTGCCAACAACAACAATATTATTATTGGCGTAATGACCTTCACAAGATACAAGATTTGTATCAACACATGAATTCACATCAAGAATCTTGTAAACCAAATACAAAAACTAAGTACAATGTCATAATTTAATGCTGAGAAATGTCTTGAATATTTTTACTGTTCAACTTGTACATAGTGTTTGTAATGTGCG
Source organism: Octopus bimaculoides (assembly GCF_001194135.2). Classification (NCBI taxonomy): domain Eukaryota; kingdom Metazoa; phylum Mollusca; class Cephalopoda; order Octopoda; family Octopodidae; genus Octopus; species Octopus bimaculoides. The sequence goes on along the minus strand of NC_068983.1, from coordinate 34,073,199 downwards.
TGTCAGTCGGTTGAATTCTTTTTCTAAAAACCCTAGCCTATCCAGATTGCAACTTATACACTTACTCCCAAAGCTAAGTGCACCAATTGTTATTGGTATGAATTTATAATCGGAATATAGAAGCTGGAGGTTTCGAAGCAGTTGACCATATTTCGCCTGGTTCTCTTTCATTTTCAAATAGATATTCACATCAGCAAGACAACTGATCTCTTTGACGGTACATACTGCTTCTTGTCTGTCTCAAACATCAATATCTGTCCTATGTGTGTACATGCATCTGTGTGTGTATGCATACATACATACATATACTAGCGGATAATACGAGCACCTATATACATTAATATAACCAGCTGAAATTGCAAGGATAATCTGGATCTCGACTGAAGAGAGAAAACTCCGAATGACCTGTCCGTGTTTTCTTTGTATCGTCTGTCTGCATGTTTTGTCCCTTTCGTGTATCACCTAACTGTTTGGATGTTTTGCGTCCTTGTCACATTTTGTATTATTTATATATATATATATACATATATATATATATACATATATATATAATTATATGCACACACACACAGAGATATATATATATATATACATAATATAAATAATATCATATATATATAATATAAATTATATATATATATATATATATATATATATATATATATATATATATATATATATA
>NC_068983.1:34069260-34070934 GCF_001194135.2 Octopus bimaculoides | reverse complement strand
GAAGAAGCACTAGTAGTAGTAATAGTATTAGCCGCAGCAGCAGCTGCAGTAGTAGTAGTAGTAGTAGTAATAGTGGCGGTAGTGATATTAGTAATAATGGGCTCAACTGCAGTAACACCAAAAGGTGCAACTTGAAAGACAGGTTAATCTACTAACGCCAAATTGTGCAGCACGAACTACAACAAAAATTACAACTGCAGTAAGACCGAAAAGTGAAACACCAAAATAGTTAACTGTACTAACTCCAAAAATGTGCAGCTACAACAAAAAATGTCAACTGCAGTAAGAACAAAAAGTGCAACAATAGCAACAAAAACACCAACAACTGCAGTAACACCTAAAATTATATCAATAGCAACAATAGAGATACTGATAAGTGCAGTAACACCAAAAATGCAGCACCAGTAACAAAGGCACCAACAAGTCCAGAAAGCCCAAAGAGCGCAATAACAACAAAAGAGACAGTAAAGTGTTGTAACACCATAGAGTGCAGCAACAACAGGACGACTGCGACACCAAAAAGTGCAGTAATAATAACCAATGCACCAGTAGCTGCAGTAATAGCTAGATGTGCAATAGTAATGGCAATATCACAATCAGCGATAACTGAAACAACGGCAAAAGGTGCATCGCAGCAACAGAAAGAAGGATAGCAACAGGTGAAAACCGAACCGACAACAAGAAGTGCAGAAGTAAACTAGAAACAATACTGACATCTGTAGCAACTGCAACATCTGCATCGACAAGTTTGGCAACACTAGAATTTGCATCATTATTGACAAAAACACCGACAACTGCGGTATAAACAAAGCGTAGTGTAACAAGAAGTAAGGTGCCGACCAATAAAGTAACTTCGAATAGTGCTACCATAGCAACGGCAAAAGTAGTGACGATTCTTGTAAGCCCGCCCCCCCTCACCACCACCACCACGTCACAAAAATAAAAAGATAAAAAAAAACAAGACAAGACAAAAAATCATGCAAAAATAAACAAAGGTGCATCATAAACAACAAGGAAGTTACTGATGATAACTGCAGCAATCCCAATACATGCAGTTGCAGTATTTCCAAGCGCAGTAGTAACAGCAACAAGGAGAGTGACAGATGAAGAAACAAGAAATGCACCAGCCGCAGCAAACAACCTGACGAAGTTTGGAGTAGTAGTAGTAGTAGTAGTAGTAGTAGTATTAGTAGTAGTAGTAGTAGCTATAAACGTACTGCAGCAAACAAACCTGACATCGAACATGATTTGTGCATTGATCAGCCTTCCAAGAAATAGCAGCCACACCTGACTGATTCATTAAACGAAAAAACAGAAATAAAAAGTGAAGAATTGAAACTGGTATTTTAGTTCTGAATGTATCGGCAGCTTAAAAGATGTAAAATAAAGGATGGTCACGGCTAGAGATGGCCTGATTCCGAACAACGAATTCACTATGAAGTGAAAAAAAGAAGAAAACAACAACAACAACAACAACAAAAACAAGTTATCTACGCTCCGTACCTACCATAAAATTGAACCTACGTATATATGTATTTCGTGCATAAAGACTTGTGGGATTTGATAGACGGAAACTGAAAGAAGTTGGTCGTGTGTTTACATACATACATATATATATATATATATATGTGTGTGTGTGTGTGTGTGTGTGTGTGTGTGTGTGTGTGTGTGTGT
>NC_068983.1:34067695-34069040 GCF_001194135.2 Octopus bimaculoides | reverse complement strand
TATAAACTTAAGTTTGGTCCAGGCCACGTCTAACTTAATGGCACCCTTGATATGATTATCAAAATCCTTTTCAAGTCAGGTTTTGTGGTATCATGGTCTTTTCGAGTAGGGAGTTCTTGTTGAGTGAGTTGTATCCAGGTATAGGTCGCTTATCTGGTATTCCTTGAAGAAATTTGTCCAGATTCCGTTTAAAGATGATGGGATCCTTTTCCTCTTTGATCTGTTTCGAGACAATGTTAAATAAGGTAGAGTCTGTTGAGGAAAAGAAATTGCGTCACAGTGTATTTATGTGCTGTGATCCTGAATTGGGTAGGGGACTATTGCCCGTGGCCGTAGCTTGGATGAATTTTGAAGCTAATGTTGAGGTCGTTTGAGCAATGCTGGTAGGATATTCTCCACATCGTGCAAATGATGTGTCGCTCACGGCGGCGCTGGAGAGAATAGAGTTTCAATGCTTTAAGGCGGTCCCAGTAATCGAGATAAGTCATGACCTTAATTATTTTAGTGAATGACCTCTGGAGTGATTCAATTTTCGAGATGTTTTGTTTCGAAGGTAGACCTCAGGGGGCAGCAGTATTCGAGGTGTGGCCGTACAAAGGAGGAGAACAGTGGAATGATGACACTTTGTTCTTTGGACCGGAAGGTTCTTAGGATCCAGGAGCTCATCCTATTAGCTATATCGACCTTATTGTTAATGCGGGGACTCCAGTTGAGATTGTTATCAACAATTACTCCTAGGTCTCTGATATTATTAGATACTGTGAGAAGTTTCCCTGGAGGAAAAGAGAATAGTTGTTTTAGTATAGCCTTTTTCCCAAAATGCATCAGCTCAAATTTTCCCTCATTTAGCTACATTTTGATTTTATCTGTCCATTGACTCACAGCATGTAGATCAGACTGGAGTTGTGATCGGTCTTCTTCATTGACAATTTTCTGGAGCTTAGAGTCATCAGCGAATATTTTCACTTTGCTGTGCTTTATGACGCTGGAAGGGTCGTTTATATAGATTACTAGCAGAAATACCCGGCTTTGCCCGGGTTAAAGAGAATAATGAAATCTAAAAGCGCCGTCTCGACTACGCAACCCTCAACTGTTAGTAGCTACGATACCATATTTCTACCTTAATAACTCTCCAATCCATGCTAGCAGGGCACATAGACATTAAGTGGAATGCCAGTCTCTCATCTAGGAGGGCCTTGAAATCAATGTTATCAACTGGGGACTATGTGTGTCGCAGTGATAATAAAAAGACTCAAAGGAGGACTGCAACGAAATAATTTTACTCAACACTTTGCAAGTGAATCAGTGGAGGCAAAGATGCGTCTCATTTACTTGACAATTTATG
>NC_068983.1:34063408-34066832 GCF_001194135.2 Octopus bimaculoides | reverse complement strand
TCTCTCTCTCTGAAAGTATCTGTCATTACAGTATCGAAATGTGATTGTTTCAGTTAGTAGAATAGTTTCATTTTTAAAGTGAAAGTATTTGATATGAGTGTTTTTGTTTCACTTTTGACACGTAATACTTAAATAGTGGAGGAGATATTATGTTGCCGTGGGCTCGAACTCTGCAAGAAGTTAAATTTTTTTTTACTAAAACACAACTGGAACCCTAAGTAAGGCATGTGTAAAATTTGAATGAAATTGGTTGTGTAGTTCTCGAGTTTTAGGGATTCACACAGACAGACAGACAGACAGACAGACAGACAGACACACATTCTCATTTTTATATATATAGATAAAGAGAAGCGGGTCCAAAACAGTCCCCTGATGCACACCACTGGTGACTTTTGCTGGGCCTGAGTGGATTCCACTGATCACAACATGTGCTCTGTTCTTCAGGAAATGCATAATCCAGTGTAGAGGTTTTCCACGGATTCCAACATTTGTTACTTTTGACAGTAGGATATTATGGTCAACTCGGTCGAACGTTTTACCGAAGTCAATATATATGACATCAGAGTCCTAACCTGTTCCCAAGGCTTTAAGTATACCATCGTGTGGTGTAAAAGCTGTGTTAAACAGCCCCCGCTGCAGCGAAAGCTATGCTGGTTTGAATTTATGAGTTTGTGGCTCTGTAGGAAGCCAGCTGTCCTTTATCTTACCACCCTTTCAAAATGATATGGGAGGTGAATGAGATTTGGTGGTATTTGACTGTGAGAAATCTGCTTCCCTGCTTGAAAACCGGAATGATAGACTGGGATAAGAGCTGTTTCGGTATATAACCTGAGTCTAAAGAATTTCTCCAGATCTTGGTCAGTGGGACTGCAAGTTGGTGTCTACATTCTTTCAGGAGACTAGCGGGAAATCTATCAGGCCCGACAGCAGAATAGTATTTGATCTCATTTATTGTTGATTATTTACATTATTTACATTTGAGGTATATTTGCCCTCAACTAGTTTGTTTCTTAGGGAAATTTCGTACCAGGTTTCTCATTCTTAAGGTATTTTTCGGTATTGTTGCTGTTGTTGTTGTTGTTGTTGTTGTTATTATTATTATTATTATTATTATTATTATTATTATTATTATTATTATTATTATTATTATTATTATTATTATTATTATTATTATTATTTATTATTATTAATAAGTGATTTTATTTTTATAGCGTGCTTTCACTTCACTACCGAGCGCAGCTCTGTGTGCCTTGGGTATGTGTTGTGGTTTGCTGTGATGCTCCTATGGTTACTGTATTGAAATTGTTTTGCGTAGGATATGCGCAGTGCCCAGTAGTGAAATTTTCTGTATTGTATATATATATTTGTAAGTCCTGGTGTTTTTGTTATGTATTTGTCTGAATATTTTTTTATCATACCTAATAGGCCTACTATGATAGGAATTGTCTCTGTTTTTAGATTCCACATTCGAGTTACCTCTATTTCCAGGTCTTTGTATTTTGAAAGTTTCTCCATTTCTTTTAGAGAAACGTTGTGATCTGCTGGTATTGATACATCAATTAGAAAACATTTTCTTTCTTCATGATCTCTGACATCTATATCTGGCCTATTGGCCTTAAATTCTCTATCTGTGTGTATTGGCATATCCCAGAGTATGGTTGCTTTCTCGTTTTCTGTGACCTTTTTTGGCGTATGCCTATACCATCTTTTTTTCTGTTGTTATTCCATAGTGTTGGAATAGCTTCTAGTGTATGTAGGTCCCAGCTCTGTCGTGTCTGTGAATATAGTGAATATATTCCTTCTTAGCCAGGACTGGGCAGCCAGAGATAATATGATTTATTGTTTCTTGTCCATCGCCACATATTCTGCAGTTACTTGTTATGTTTCTTTTTATTATATGTTTTTGGTAATTTCTGGAGGGAAGGCTTTGGTCTTGTGCTGCAATTAAAAATCCTCCAGTCTCTGCTTAGAGTCCTGAGCTTCTCAACCATTGCTGGGATTTTTCTGTCTATTTCTTTTGCATTTAGTTTAGCCCAGTATTTGCCATGAAGGGGCTTTTCTTGCCATCGTTTCATCGTGGCCCGTTGCTGTTCTAGTTTCAGTTTGGATTTCTTCTTCTTCTTCTTCTTAGTATTATTATTATTATTATTATTATTATTATTATTATTCAGCTCTTAACCACTACGCCATATGCCCGTGGGCAATTATGGACTTCATCTCACAGGGGGAGGTGGTCTCCATTTTTCCATACATGGTCAGCTATACCCGATTTATCAATATCTCCTCGTGTCACAGCTTTGCGATCTTCCTCGACCCTTATTTTGAGGGTCGACATGTTTCGCCTTTGTAAACCTACCAGAGATGTATGGGATGGAATACACGCAGTTTTTGGTCATATTCTCTTCTATTGGTGGTTTTACCCGAAAGAGATATTTGCGAAGTGTTGTATTACTCTTGAAGACTGTCCTGATGTCATATGGACCGCATATCTTATGTATCTTTTCGGACCGGCCTTTCACATTGGGTAGACAGACTGTAGACAGTTTATGGGTTGCATCCTCTCTTTTCTTCATAATTGAGAGAATGCAACCAATAAACTGTCTACAGTCTGTCTACCCAATGTGAAAGGCCTCTCCGAAAAGATTCAAATGATATGCAGCCCATATGACACCAGGACAGTATTCAAGAGTAATACAACACTTCGCAATGTTTGTGTAGTGGATTTCGTAGGAGCGTGTTTTGAGCATGTATAAGTGACAATGTCTTCCAAGTGCTGCCTTGTGGTTTTAATGTCAGTGGAACTGAGAGTGAAGGAACCATCGATAAAGGACAGATCCTTTCTGATTGCTCCCCAGTCCGCTTTGTGGAAGTTTATGTTGTCAAATTAGTGCAGCAGAGTGGGATTGGCTGGTTTGGTTATAATATGCCGGAACTTATAGTTGCAGAGTATCATGTCGTGGTCTGAGAGGAGAGTGTTTTCAACTGAAATACTGTGAAAGGAGCTCGAGTGGTTGGTTAATATTAGATCCAAGATCGTTTTATTCAGTCTTGTTGGTTTGAGCAGTAGCTGAGTCTGGAAAAATTCATCCATTAGATTAAGAAGTAATCCTGCTGCTGCTTTGTGTCGTGTAGTGCATTTGCCTAACTTGAGAGTATTTGTAGGCTAGTTTATGTAAGTGACGTTAAAATCACCCATCACTAGTATGTTTCCGGAGTTGTATTTTTGAAGGAAGGACGTTGTTGAAGCATTCTTCAAGACACTTTAGCGGTGCTGGGTGGGTGTGGGGGGGGCGGTAAAGACCAACAATGGTTATGCCGTTGGCCTTGTTGAATAGAGTCATAGATTCGCAATAGCCGTTGGAAAATATATCCTTGGAATCAACTGTAAACGTGTCATGGAGAAAGATAGCTGTTCCCCCTTATT
>NC_068983.1:34059283-34063166 GCF_001194135.2 Octopus bimaculoides | reverse complement strand
ATATTACATGAAATTATGCGAGCAAAAGAGTTGATATTCTCAAGATTATAAACCTGGAAAATTACAGGACAAATTATTACATCTGGTAAAGTACACAATAAGAAAATGTTTACTTAAAATATTGCAGCTAAGGATAAAATTTCAAATAAAGTATTTATATTTAGAAAATATTAGCATTTATTTAAACTAAAAATTTTATTATAAGCTATTACTTCTGTTTGTTATTACTTGTTACTTCTAATAAAAATAAAAAAATAACTCAAAATATTTTTTGCACTTTAAAATATTCGTTTTTTTAATTATTAATTAATAATTAGAAATTTGAAAATGCATTATAAAATTAATAGTATTACAAAATTAGTTAGTGCAATAAATAGAATAATACAATTAGTTATATACTACCTTTAACAACAAATTCACAGTAAAAATTGCTTGAGTTATTGCCTAAGCTATTCCTAAGTCTTCAAAATTGTATACTTGACCCAATGCTTATTTGTTACATAATGAATTTGTCTACCATATATACTATTCTACTTTGCATAAAACGTCAGATATATTGGTACTTTTGGCTCTTATTTTTTAAGTATTCTTATGTGTCAATATTTTAACAAAATGATGGTACCTTTTTTACCTTGTTACTTTGTAAATTAAAATCAAATAATTATTGAGTCAAATTTTATCCTTAGCTGCAGTATTTTAAGGAAAAATCTTCTTGTTCTGTACTTTACCAATACAATAACTTTTTCAAGTACAATAACTTGTCCTGTAATTTTCCAGGTTTATAATCGTAAGAATATTATTTCTCTGGTTCGCATTTTTCCAAGTAATCCATGTTTTTTTTCCAGGCTACGATATTATGCTAATTAGTAATGTGTCAGATGAGTCAATAAGTAGTGTCGTTGATATTTTTTTCCTTATCACAATGTCACCGATGACATATATTAAAAGTCCCCTGATAGAACTATATTCATAAAAATATATAGAACTATATTATCACCCTCATATTTGAGAAACAAACACTCATAACTTGTTTCTTTTAAAACTTCATTGCATAAGATTGATATCATGAAATTTCTCGAATTAAGATCTATTATCTAAGCTTAATTAAAATATAATTTATTTTTAAAATAAAGAAAGTTAATTATATGGGCCCATCCGGCATCATTAATTCCCTCACGGCCCAATGCATGCACTTTAGCCCGAACTCTTCACCCTTCATGTTTGGCTTTGAGGTGACGGTCCAAAGCCGTTCTCGCTGCCAAAATGTGAGATGCAGAGACCAACCTCAACGCCTCTTGGTCCTTAACTAGTTGCCCTTCTATTCTGGCCTTATCTAGTCTTAGCTGACGGGTAAACCTAATAGACTCAAAACGAATGGCTCTCTTGCGGGCGAACCACCATCGGTTATTAACTACAGCACCGGTTACCGACCTCTGTACTAATTCCTTAATCGGGCTACGGTATGCCTCGCAAGTCAAAATAGACTTGTTCAGCTTCCAGTAGCCGGATCCTCTCTTAACTGTACTATCTACGTCCAGTGTACGCTTAACCATTCTATGGTCAGTGTAGGCTACTTGGACAAGCTGTGGACAGCTAAAACTAGACTCATCCCTAGTCCTTATCACTATCCTATCTAAGTAAGACTTGAACCTTCCGTCGCCACTCATCCAGGTCCACTCTGGGACGTTCGGATAGTCAAGTCTGTAACGATCTGCCAGCTGAAAACGCTTAAGCAGATCTACGAGACGTGAGTTCACTTTCCTACCGATCGAGCCAACGCTATCAATGCGTGCGTCAATGTCAGCGGTATAGTCTCCTAACACCACCAATGTCTTCGACATCACGAGAAAGTTCTCAAGGCGCCGACAAAAATCAGTTTGATATCTTCTAGCACAAGGTGCATAGATCCCGATCAACCTGAAGGCCTTACTGCTGTATGTCACATCAAAAACTACCAGCCCACCTTCTGGGTCAACATAGACTGTACTTGTCTGCAGAGCGAAGACTTTTCGGACCAGTACTACTACACCCCCTCGCCCTCCGGTCTAGCTTGGAGACATGATTTTCTCATAGCTATTCAGGAGGGGCGAGAAGGTTTGTAGCCTGTCCAGCTTGGTCTCTGTAGCAACCATCACATGCATATCGTGTGATCTGAGGTCGTCGAGGAAACAAGCTTGCTTCCACTTCGAACTCAGACCACGCACATTCAAACACTCAAGGTTAAGTGTAGTCATTAAGAACAAAGAAAAGGAAGGGTTCTACTTTTTATCTTTATCCTTCAACTGGTGATGTTGGGGCTGACCTCACTACACGTGAGGCAGCCGTTTCCTCTTCCTCCTTCTTCAAATAATCTGGAATATCCGGGATGATCCAGATGGTCTTTGGATGCCCCTCCTTCAGTTTCTTGTAAAGTATTTCTCCAATCCAGGCACATCTCTCTCTCAAGTCCTTGTGCTGTTGAAACAGCTCTGTGGTGTTCTTTTAATGCACCCTCAATGTACTTATCTCTGGCATCATATTTTACCAAGGTGTTCGTTTAGTTATCGTCTTTTTCGGCCTTTTATACTTCTGGGACAATGGGGCAGGGTCGTTTTTTTATTTGTGGTATGTTGCTTTTCATTTTCTTTTGTGAGGGATATGGATGGGAAAGGTGCAAGCGTTCGTTTCTTTCGAACAGTCGTGAACTCCCTCTCGACAACCTCCATGGCATCATCCGGGGGAGTTACTTGTTCTTGTGTCACTTCAGAGGGGGTGAGTATGTTTGTTTTTTTCGGAACCGGTGTGTGCATGGCCTGGGATTTTTGAGTGTCATGTTTGGGAGCGAGGACCACAGATGGGGGAGTGGGGATTTTTGTTTCTGTGAGGGATAATGTGTGTGCGGGTCCTTTTTTTGTTAACGAAGGACCTGATGGCCACTTACTTTTCTCTTCCATTGTTCACATTCAACACGAATATGGCCTTTTTTGCCACATTCGTAACACGTGGGTTTTTTGCCACATTCGAAACACGTTGGTTTTTTTGCCCTCTACTTGTATTCTGAGGACAATATCCTCACCTAAGAGCACTCTTTCTGGAAGCATTTCAATATCTTCCTGAGTCCCCTGAATAATGGCAGAGATGCTCTGCCCGAGCCAATTTTGTGGGATAGAGCATATGATCTGAAGGAAGGTGATTTTGTCCGTCCTGTTATACAACAGAGAGGCCATCACCTCCCTTGCCTCAATTTCCGGTGGTACTTCTGTCACCTTTACACGTGCCGTTTGCCTCCCCATGTAGGTTGGAAGGAGCACCACCTCCTTTGTTTTCAGGGGACTCACTGAGTGCTCTTGGGCTTTTTCGACTGTTTCGAATCTGGAATCTATTGCGCCATATGCTCGGCCCCTCGGTATGTACTTTATGTCTTTCCAAATATGGGCCAGGCATTTTTCTATTTCACACTTTCCATAGTGTTTGAATGTTTTAAAAACGACTGTCCTTCTTTTCAATTTTTCAACTCTAGGGGAGGGTGATATCTTTATATCCCCACCCTCCTCTTTCATTCTTCCAAAAAGCTCAGAAAGCTTATCCGTTGGTATCACAATATCTTCACTGGCCACGGCGGCGACTGCCGAAAACTTCTTTACTGGCTCATCCAGTGGTTTCATTTTTTGAATTATTTCGACCGACATACTCGGTCGAACTTAATTCTACACAAATTATAAATTATAATTCCCTAGAAACAGGAAACCTATAATATATTTTTGATTTTCTTTTCTTTCCTCTTAACGAGGACACCAGTTCAAATCCGCTAGAGGGGTTTGTAGCAATAAAGCCTACAACGGCTGAAATTAAATTTTCACACAGAATAAAATATCCCTCAAAACGGGAAACCTATAATGTGTTT
>NC_068983.1:34056389-34059273 GCF_001194135.2 Octopus bimaculoides | reverse complement strand
TATAATGTGTTTTTTTTTTCTTCTTAATGAGGACCGCTGGTGGGTGGAGCGCAACGCTAAAGCCTACAACGGCTTTAGCAAAGTTCAATTTTACAATAAATAACACCTGCCAAAATGGTTTCACAAAAATAATTCCTGTCTCCTGTCACTGGGGAAAAGCACAAAAAATGTTCATAGTTCCACAATTCAATAAAGTTCAACAATGTTCATCAACGATAACAATAATTCCAACAGTAAAACAATCCAATCTTCAACAAAACGTTCAACTCACCACCAAACAAAAACGCGTCCAACACGGAGACCGGTAGGCAAGCTACTTACCACAACCACTCCTGTACGTATAAGCCACACCTGGACCTATATGCATAACAGAATGTAATACAAATCTGAAGGATCCATAGGATTAAGTGCTGATGAATAAAACTAAATGCTTTCTTTCACGACCTTGCCATGGTTCATTAAAAAAGGGAAAGAACAACAATTACACTCGTAGACACACACTCTCATAGACACACACGCACCTATGTGTATATATATAAACGCAAGTATGGCTGCGTCGTTAAGAATCTCGCTTTGCAACCAAGTGCTTTCGGGTTCAGTCCCACTGCACGGGATATTTCACCAAATGTTTCCTACTATCACACCATGATTTCAGAACTTGGTGAAGGTTGTACATATTTCGAGCATATTCGATATCGACAGCAACTTTTCTGATTCATTATGTTGATGGGTGAAGCAATTAGAACCTTCAACTGTCCGTTTCCCATAAGTACCCACTTGTGCTCCAATAACGAGGTGTGCGTCTTCTTGCATTCGTTCATTGGCATCGACGATAGAAAATTAGAGATACAGGATGAAGACAGGTGCAGGCTTGGCTGAGTGGTAAATTTGTTTCCCAACCACGTGGTTTCGGCTTCAGTTAGGTGTCTTCTGTTATTAAGCATTGGTGATGTAAATTAGCAGTTCGGTAAAAGAAACGATTAAATGAGTATCAAGCTTTAGAAGATAAGTCCAGGGGTAATTGGACTAACAGTTCTTCAAGGCGACCCCAGTATGGCTGCATTCATACAACTAAAACAAATAAAAGCTAAAAGCTGAAAGATGCTTGTGTATGTGCATGTGTGTGTGTGTGTGTGTGTGTGTGTGTGTGTGTGTGTGTGTGTGTGTGTGTGTGCCATTATGGTTGTCTACCCTCAAATCTTTACCACTGGTCCTGGTCCTGGTTTGGTGATGTTCCCGTAACTTTGTGATTCGGTATAAGAGACCAAGAGAATAAATCCAAGACTTTAAAATATGCAATGGAGTCGATTAGTATGACCGCCGTCCAATTGCGGAAACAGTCAAAAAGATAAACGATATATATACACAAATACGCACATAAAAAAACCTGTTTGAAATCTCTTTAAATCATTAATATAAACTGGCAAAGATCCGATACCAAATGAGTTCTGAATGTAAATCTGGAACCCCCATCATTTGTCTACCCTCAAAACTTTATCACCTTTATCCCTGCTTCACATCTGCACAGTTTTCTCCCGTCTCCAGTCCGCAGGCATATTGCGTAGTGGTTAAGAGCGCGGGCTACTAACACCAAGAATCCGAGTTCGATTCCAGGCAGTGACCTGAGTAACAATAATAATAATAATGATATTAATAATAATAATAACAACAACACCGAAAAATACCCTAGGAATTAGAACCCAGGTTCGAAATTTTCTCAAGACACCTGATGAAGGCTGCAGGGTATATCAGCCGAAACAAGAAACAAGATGAAGACAAATATCCGTCAAATGTAAATAATGTACACAATTCCTTGTCTCTTAAATATAGAAGTGTTATATTGTGTCATTATTAGCTTCAAGGCCAGCAATTTCGGGAAAGGAGGGAGGGAGTAAATCAATTACACCGATACTAATGCTCAACTGGTATCTATTTTATTGACCCCGAAACGGATGAAAGGCAAAGCGGAACTCGGTAGTAATTGAACTCAGAACGTAAAAACCGGTGAAATGACGCTAAGTATTTTGTCCGGTGTGCTAATGATTCTGCCAGCTCACCGCTTCACGTTGTATGATTATTAAGAGAATTAATATTCTCTTAATTTCTGATGCCATCATAAAACATCATAAAACATATATGTATTTCCTCTCTCGCTTGTGTGTGCCGATGTGGTTAAGAAGATCGTTTTATAACCAAATGCTTTCGGGTTCGGGCCCATTGCACGGCACATTGGGCAGGTGTCATCTATTATAGTCCTGGGGCGATCAATTCTTTGAAAGCGAATTTGGTGAACGGAAACTGTGTGGAAGCCTGTCGTTTGTGCGTATGTAGACGCGCGTGTGAGTGTATATGTATGTATGTCTGCTTTGTGCTTGTGTTTATACCCAAATGCCTTTTGACAGATGATGTTGATATCTTTATGTCACGTAAGTAACGGTTCGGCAAAGGATACCGATAGATGTTGTACCAGACTTGCTCTATGTGTGTGCGTGTGTGCATGTGCGTGTGTATATATGTGTGTGTATGTGTGTGAGAAACGTTAGACGATGCAGTAGACCACGAGGGGAACCCGAATGCCAGGTGTCTTCCAAGATGAACAGCGACAGCAATAATACCATAAACGTCAGCAACATAGCCAATAGCACTAAAACCATTTCCAACACCACCACCACCACAACCAGCAACAACAACAACAACAACAACAACAACACCAACAACAAGACCACCATCACCAATACCACCACCACCAACAACAACAACAACAACAACATCAGGCCGAGCATCAACGGCGGTTACAGCAACAGTATTCACAAGAACAAACACTACAACAGAACGACGACATAACTCTACCGCCACTGTTAGAACAACAACAACAACAACATCC
>NC_068983.1:34052751-34053467 GCF_001194135.2 Octopus bimaculoides | reverse complement strand
TATATATATATATAACTATATAAGAAAAATATTAAAGTGAAGTATTAATGTAAAACCTCATCCTCATAAATACATGTAACAAGAAAAAACTATTAATATTGAGAGAAAAAAAAAACGCCCCCGGTAACAATGTTAAGAATAATATTGCCATAGAATTTGATAAAGTAAAAGTTAACAAGACACAAGGAAACATGGAAAAGGAAGGAAGAAAGGACGAATGACATATTATTGCTGAAAGTTCTATTGTTCTTACGTATATATATATATATATATGTGTGTGTGTGTGTGTGTGTGTGTGTGTGTGCATGTATGTATGTTCCTATGTGTGTCTGTATCACGCGCGCGAGTGCAAGCACAAATATGCGATGGAGATACAGGAAAGAAAAGTAAATGATAGGTAAGCATTGTTTTCAGTATAACCTCTTCTTGCTTTATTTAACGCGTGGATATTAACTCAGAGAAAGAAGCAGACGTGAATATATATACACATTCCTCTTATAACTGAACCACCTGTCAGTTGTATACGCAAGCATTTGCATGCATGCTTATATGACCGTATGCATGTAGAAGCGTAGTTAAATGTATTTGTTTTATGTGCCAATGTACATCACTTGCTTCATCGCACTCTCGCTCCCATTCTCTTTCTTTCTCCGTGTATCTATCTATCTGTCTATCTATCTATCTATCTATCTATCTATCTATCCATCTCTCTCTCT
>NC_068983.1:34050577-34051492 GCF_001194135.2 Octopus bimaculoides | reverse complement strand
ATATATATATATATATATATATATATATATAAACATAAAAATAGATAGAGAGATAGGTACACAAGCAGATAGGCAGGCAGAACGTCAGACAAGCAAAAAGACAGATAGCTAAATAGCTAGCTAGCTAGCTAGCTAAACAGACAGACTGACAGACAGATAGATAGTTATGCTCATACACACACACACACACACATCCCTGAAATTGTCGCCTGGGTAAGGTCCCTCTTTTCTATGATTAGCAATTAGCTTTTGCCCCTGGGTGTTTAGATCTTCCTCAATATGTCAACAATGCATTCCCAATGGGAAAGGCACAGTTAGTAAAAGTTTATGCCTGTGTGGAGGGCCGAGGTTCTGCCGTCAGAATTCAATGACAAGTAACAGATACCTGCATGTCACACCGACCGGCACTTAGACTATTACACCATTTCAACGCCTTTGATTATAACATTCAATTTGTATTGAACTCGTATGCAATCAAATGCAATCTCGAATTCGGCGAGACACGCACTTGAACTCAGAATGCAGTAAGTCGGAATGAACACCGCGAGGCAGCTTTCTAAATATTTTGTCAGCATCCAAACACACACACACATACACACATACACACATACATACACACACACAAATATTTATAGTATGATATATACATATACATACGTACACATAAACATATACATATAGGCGGCAGGTGTGGCTGTGTGGTAAATGGTTTGCTTAACAGCCACATGGTACTGGGTTCAGTCCCACTGCGTGGTACCATGAGCAAATGTCTTCTACTATAACCTCGGGTCGACCAAAGCCTTGTGAGTGGATTTGGTAGACGGAAACTAAAAGAAGCCCGTCGTATATATATATATATATATACATATATATATATATATATATATATGCATATATATATATATATATATATAT
>NC_068983.1:34047411-34048624 GCF_001194135.2 Octopus bimaculoides | reverse complement strand
TATATATATATATGCATGTATGTGTACATACACACTAATACATTCCTGTGTCTGTGGCTCCGTGTTTGTATGTCTCCTTCCTGTCTGTTTGTGAACATCACAACTTTGCACAAGTTCACACATTTTAAATGTCTGGTAGATCAGTGAAACTGTCTCTACGGAAGTACAGGGAAGCAAGAAACGTTTAGGTGGGAATCAAGATGTGGCGCAACAAATTTGATAATTTTTGTTATTTAGTAGACGACCCAGTATGTGTGTTTGTTTGTGTGTGTTAGTGTGTGTGTGTGTGTGCGCTTGTGAATTTGTATCTCGGTTACAACGAGAACCCTAAATTTTAACGTGCATGTTAGGTGATCAGTAGCATGAAACAAGTTAATAATACAAACAGTAGTTGTTTTCTTATGATAATCATTTATCTGTTAGTATAGGGAATAATGGCACCAGAAGCGGTAGAGTCACGGATACTTTACTTGTATGAATTTATGTCCCGTTCCCTACATTCTGAGTTCGAAATCTGCAGTAGTTAAATTTGTATTTCATCTTTATGGGGTCGATAAAATTACCAATTCCAGGTCCTAATGTCGATGGTATCGTTATCGACTCTGATTTTGCATCCTCCAACTTATAGGGGTTTAATCCTTTATTAGAAAACCTCATAAGGTTTATACTCCTATCGAGGTCCATAATACTTGAGTTCACATCAAATACTGGGGGTCAATCGATTTAATCAATAGCCCCACGCGCTCCCTCAAGTTATTGGGTTGGGCCATGTGGTTAAAAACCGACACATCTTCCTACGCTAGAAAACTTTCTTATTAGATTTATATGTAAGCTAATATGTATTTGTATGATTCTTTATTATTTAGAAGTTTATCTAGTTATTCGTTTACATGTTTTTTTTATCAATATGTTAACAGAGTACGCTAGCCGTTTAGCAAAGTGACTGCTTCAATGAATAACGAAATTTAATGAAATAATTGTGTGTAACTTAGAGATTTGTAGAAGAAACTGATGAAAATAATGCCAGGAATATAAAATGAAAAGTACCGGTCTCGATTTTGATCGACAAATGTACGTTAAGGCAGTGCTAAAGCATGGCCGCCGACCATTGCCTGCAACAAATAAATAACACGTATGTATACATACATACATACATACATATATATATATATATATATATATATATATATATATATATATATATATATATATA
>NC_068983.1:34040780-34043367 GCF_001194135.2 Octopus bimaculoides | reverse complement strand
TATATATATATATATATATACTTATATACACATATACGCACACACGTAAATTTATATACCACGCATAAATTCAACAGAAATATTTAGCTCACGTTGTGATTGGAGCATTGGTCAAGATGGTCAAATAGATTATGAAATAATTTCACAATTGCTTTAAGAAATAGTACGCACTTTGCTGCTAGTAGGTATTTTATTATATGGAACTTGTTGGGTGGTCGCCAATGAAAGTGTGACAAATATAATCTCGGATATGTGAGTGAAACTCTACCTGGAAATATCCTGCGTAAATTTTTATCTTAGATCACATTTCATTAAAAGTGCATTAAATTTAGTTGGTTTTTGGAATATTAATTATGTTTTGGCTATATGTACCTATATCACCATTCCAATATTTATAGTAGCTATAATGAAACAAAGTGAAAATTATACATATTTCTTTAATAATTATCATACCAGTGTATCATCGTGTACAATCTGTTACTGCACACCGTAATTTATTTTATCAATATGTATATGTATGCTTATGACGTTTTCTACAAAACGACCAGAAATTTGTACTTCATAAAACATTATTGATTTATGCTGCTCTCAGCTAATTAGAAACCCTCTTTTTTGCTTCAATTCATAATACGAACTATACGTTTCACTGAAATGAACAACCGATTGCAACTCAACCATTTTTGCCCTCGTTTCAAATTTATATTTTAAGTACGAGGGACTGCTGAAAAATTGCTGGTTTTAAGCGTATTGCGAAAGGGTTGTCGTAGGCCCAAACTTCTGAGTTCTTTTACAGAGCTTAAAATAACTGAAGGGTCGCTGCAGTGTGTGAGTTTGAGAGAGGAATACGTTTAACAAAGTCATATTTAACTGATCCACTTGTTTATTATAATACCCAAAGGAAGTAACTTTTCAGGACCCGTCGTATATTCCTAAACACTCCTCTTACTTTGAAACTGTGTTTGGGGCTTGTAAACAGTTTTGGCGAGCTCCTTTGTGTTGATCTAACAGTGAAGTGTAGTATTCCCACAAACAGTTATTTATGATGATTCCAAGTTAGTTTACTCAACACATCTTTATCTATGTCATACTCGTAGGTTCACTGAAACTTCCTGGTTTTGTTTTTCCCCACAATTACAGAAAATCATGTATACCTTTGCATTCCTACCTCCGGACCTCTCCGTTGCTAATTCATTTGTTTTAGGATAACAGGATCCTGTTCCGTTTGGTTACTAACGAGAAGACAATCTTCAATCAAAGCAATTGCTAATACACTCTATACTTTGCCCTACTTATCTCCTGTGAAATACATATGAATTCTGTCCTGTTCAAACCAGTAATGGGGGATATCTGATAGACAGAAATGTTACGGACACGAACGCATCCTTTTCATATTTTGTTCTCCCTTCTATTTGAAGATGGCGTTAGTAATAATGACATTTTGTTCAGAGTAAGAATTAAGAGATACCCTATCTGTTTTCGACGTACCACATTGTGTTTACCAACAGCACAAGGTCACTTTGCAGCTTCTGATCTAACGTTGTCACTGGATTACCTACCTGCGTCATTTAGTCTTCTTTGGAGCATTCCGCATGCAATTATTTTAGGAGTGCTGCAGAAAAGCTTTCCTATAGTATTCCGATTGATTTTAGTGGGGTTATGATGAAAGTGGCATGCCATAAATATAATGAAAGTGGCATGCCATCCTTTTCTATCACGAACTCTTACCTTATCCAGTCACTAATAATAGTTGGTTTGGGATATAATACGGTATGGCCATGATAATATTCTTATGGTAAACCATGTATGTTCGCATGTATCTTATCTGCTGGTTTTCTCGCCAAAATAAAACTTCTACCTAATATCCAATATACTATCCTATCCTGAAACATACCTTTCAAAAACGGCACCTGTATTGATGTCTACAGGGTCTGATGATGAGCTTCCCTGCTCGGTCTAGCAATATTCAGACATTCTACCGACTAAAACAAAGGCAAGATTTCATGAATCCTGGAAAATTTTCAACTTCTACTTTGAACGGGAGTCAAGTAACAAAATCCATGGCAGCCCGGTCGAAGATCAATATGATGTATTTTTCACTTAACAACATTGCTTCAAAGGATAACTGCAAAAGCTTTAATGGTTAATAGCTTTTCCAGTTACCTTTAGAACTCTCACAGTGAACAATCAAAGGGCAAGATACACTGATTCTGAGGCTACCGGAGCTTATCACCGGAAGAGGTTTGTCGTGTAACACATCTCTTCTCACCTAAGTTGACGCTAGACAGTATATAGTTTGTATTGGATGATCGGGATCTGCTATGATTCCATCAAAACTTTGTTTTGATTTTCGTACAGAATATTTCCAGCGATCGCTTCCCCTGACAAAGTAGTTGGGTTACACAGATGAACTATATTACACGTCAACAGTAGTAGATTTAAGGTTATGAATGCTCTTCACTCGCATACACACGCACAAACAGTAGCATTCATATATATACATACGCACAGACACATATGTGAATAAATATAATAATATATGTGTACATATAAACTCTCTCTCACACACACATACATACAGATATATATA
>NC_068983.1:34040057-34040636 GCF_001194135.2 Octopus bimaculoides | reverse complement strand
GTGTGTGTGTGTGTGTGTGTGTGTGTGTGTGTGTGTGAGATCCATATCAATAATAATAATAATAAACGCCACTGTACTCTGAGTTTTGCCTTCGGCTCATCACGATTGTCGTCAGCCAGCTGAGAGTCGTGATCTGCCAAGGGGAAACTCAGAGTAGACAAAGTTTTTTATCGTAAAATATATGCATCTATCCAGCCTATTCAAACGTATTAGGTTTCATAGGTAATATTTACAGGATATAAAATATTTATTAGTTATAACTTACAAAACGCGCACATACACAGAAACACAGAGTACCACAGACACACTGGCAGACAGACAGAAAGACATAAACACACACACACAAATACACATACACACACACACACACAAACACACACAAACACACATGCACATATATTCTTAGACACAACGTATGTGCATTTTTACAGATATTATATATAAAGCCTTGATTGTTGTTATAGATCTTCATATACGTGGAGATACACGTATATACACACACACTTATATATACATACATACATAAATACACACACACACACACACACACATATATATATATGTATATATATATATATA
>NC_068983.1:34037038-34037748 GCF_001194135.2 Octopus bimaculoides | reverse complement strand
TGCTAATTCTTGTTTACACGACTTTAAGAGGACAGCTGGGAAACCATCGGGGCCAGTTGCCGAATTTGAGCTCATTTCATTTATGGCAGCTATCACATCTTCCTCTTCAATGTCGATGTAGGTAATGGATGCAGTCTCCTTCTGCTGAGTGCTACTGTCAAAGAAATCAGCTGGGTTCTTTATCTGCATGTGACTCAGAGGAGAGGTGAAGACACTCTTGAATATATATATATAATGCAATTAGGAGCACTCCGTCGGTTACGACGACGTGAGTCCCAGCTGATACGATCAACAGAACAGCATGCTCGTGAGATTTACGTGCAAATGGCTCAGCACTCCACAGACACGTGTACCCCTACCGTAGTTCTCAGGGAGGTTCAGCGTGACACAGGGTGTGACAAGGCTGGCCTTTTGAAATACAGGTACTACTCATTTTTGCCAGCTGAATGGACTGGAACAACGTGAAATAAAGTGTCTTGCTCAAAGACACAACACGTCGCCGGGAATTGAACTCACGATCATACGTTCGTGAGCTGAATGCCCTAACTAAGCTACGCCCCTGCATATATATATATATATATATATATATAAATTAAAAGGGTAAAGATTTATCAATTTATTAATTTATTAATAAATCAACAATTAACAATTTTTACCAAGCCCATCGGTATGTAAGCACCATTATCGGTGGAGAACTTATCTAAAACTTC
>NC_068983.1:34035319-34036634 GCF_001194135.2 Octopus bimaculoides | reverse complement strand
TATAGATGTCTATATTCTTACAAATTATATATTGTGTGGATTTTTACAGATATTAGATACATAAATGCCTTGGTTGTTGCTTGATATGAATGTACCTGCACTTGTAAGAGCGGTAGTAACGGGTAGAAGAAAATTATCCCCGTGATTTGGATATAAATAATGGGTACGGAGCAAATAAGTGAACAGACGGTTGTTCTTTATGTAATGCGAACGTAGAATTGGAAAATTGTCGTGGGGAAATATATGTACATACATATATACATATATAGGTGTGTGTGTTTGTGTAAGCGTGTAGATGCACACACAGATATAACTTTATTTTTATTCATAATTATATAAAAACACAGTGATGCAATGAAGTGTAGGCTGAGGGCTTTAAATTGAAGGATTTCGTAAATTTTTACGCAGGAATGGTTGACAGCGCATTCATAGTTTATATACTACAGTTCTTGACTCTGTTATGCATTTGTAAAGAAGCTCATGAACGGAGAAACGTTGATGACACGATTTACTAGTTTCTTATAAATATATGTGTGTATATGCTTGTGCAGGTATGTGTGTGCGTGTGAAGGGATATATGTGTGTGCATGAATGTATGCGGTTCCGGTGCATTTTACTTAACTCAGTTTTGTCTACCCATCCCAAGGAAAGGTCTTAGTAATATAAACGGTTCATATTTTAGCTAATCTTTTAATACTCCACCAAATCACATCGTATCATTCCCAAGTTAGTTTCCTCCTCCACCACGCAATTATTCTTTTTGCTATCGTTTACATTAGCATCATATGCCATAATCATGTAAATTCGTTTATTTATTTAAATGTTTAATACTACCTAAATTTTTCATATCTAAAACACTTCTTACAGTTACCTCTCGTAATGTACATCCTTCCTCGTTCTTCACAAGAAAGATGTCTTTCTTTTCAAATATATATTTCTAGCTTGCAATCACAGATAATTCATATTTACTTGAGTTCTCCATCCGATATTTTATAATACATTCTTATATTGTAAGTGTTGTTATTTTCCCCATATGCGCCAATTTCATATGTAAGCTTTTGTTAAATGGTAATGATTTTTTAATTACTTTTTAGAAGAGCTGGACGTTTCTTTCCATATGTTTTTAGGCAACATATTCAGTAACGCAATAATCTCGCTCTATGATATTGCTTTTTAAATTAAACAATTAAGATTTTCCAAGAGCTTAACTCTCTTACATAAAGATTAGGACTTTATATTCAATGTTCAGAGTATTATTTATTGATTCCGGCTAACTGAATCCTTATAAATAGCTTATATATATATATATATATAT
>NC_068983.1:34031792-34035112 GCF_001194135.2 Octopus bimaculoides | reverse complement strand
CTAATTTATAAAACCGAAAATCTTATAAAAAGAATCAAATTAGAACAAAGCATATTACATTTAAAAGAAAAACCGCTTCCCTTATAGACAAATGCACACACACACACACTCGTGTATATATATATATATATATATATATATATATATATATACGCATATATGCATGTATATGAGTGTGTGTGTCTGCGCATGCAACAATATGCAAATGAAGAAATATAACGATTTCTGTTTACGCAACAGACAGATACAAACCTCTAGTTTCAATGTTTATACAGGGAGGTTTTACCAGTTCATAAATTAATGTATAGTCAAAAGTAGCGCGACCTCTTTGGCCACTCTGTATCTACCTTATATTCGTGAACAGAAAACAGGTATCATTAGGTCTAGCTTTCGATTATCAATTTCCTGGGTACACGCCTACGACCGATACTGATTACTCTTTTTTACTGTGAAGGGATATACAGTTTATAAAGCGTCTAATATTAAGGCCTTCAGAAAACTGGAGAGTCCAATTTGCATTTATCGTACCTGTATTTGTGCTGCCGGAACACTGCGCGATTCGTTTTCGCTTTATTTATTATTAGATTTCAATACTATAAAGTGATAGGAAGATTTGTCTTTTAAATACAGCCAAATAGATAACAGTTAAACAAGCGAAGTGGAATCGTGTCACCTATCATGTCCTAAAAACTATTTCACCACTCTATACTGAATAATATCATTAAGAAATTAACGCATCAACAATACATTACTATACTTCTGCGTGCTTATATTCTAATGGACAGACATAACACTTCAATGCTGTAAGTGTTCAGTTTTCATACACACATTACAAACCATGAACAATTCAAATACATACATATACAAAAATAATAGAATCAAAGGTCATTTCAGAATCAGACACATAAACCTGGTTTCCTGGTTTCTGGGGCGTATATATTCTCCGGTGCCAGGACGAGACTTCGATCTATTCCAGGATGACTCACTTTTGCCAGCTGAGTGAACTGGTGTAATGTGAAGTGGAATGTTATGAACGTGTCGGCGCTCAATGTCAAACTTTTGACATGATCAATCTTTTCTATGGTTTGTGTTTTACGTGTCAAGGACCCATGTACTTCTCTCGGTTAACTGCTGCATTTTTTTAATTCTGTTCTCCTGATAAATAGATTTTACCAATGCTCCTTTGGGAGAGATCTGTATCTGCTCTTATTTCATACTTCTCCTGTAGGTACGTATGAACATATGTATATATGCATATGTGTGTATGTATACACATACATACGTACATACATACGTACATACATACATACACACATACATGCATACATACATACATACATACATACATTCATTCATACATGCATAAAGATGTTCTGGATAAATTTGACGATTTGATGCCTTCTTTTGTCAGGAATAGTTTGCTGTATTGGTGAATAGTTAACGGTGTCGAAGACCATAAAGATTAAAGTTGAAGTTGACAAAAAGTTGACTTGACATAAAGTAGTGGAAATCTTCTGAATATTGGAGAGTAGTGAAAATCTTCTGAATATTGGAGAGCAATTACCGGGTCTTAAAATTCTGGTCTCTGTAAAGGTTGTAAGATGTGACGCGGACAGCTGCAACGGAGGTCCAAAGCGATGCCCAGTGCCAAGGGACACAGCAAACATTTTGGACGCGGTGGTACACTGGAATTCATCCCCACATCTTTGATCAGTGTCTGAGGCTTAGATAATACGAATATGTGAAGCTACTGGAGTGGGTGCTCAATCCCTGGTTGGAGAAGTTGGCTGCTGGAAGGCCATATATGTGGTATAAGGATTCGGCGCCAGCCCTACTTCAGGAAATGGCAGAAGTGATTTCTGGAGAATTTCGACAACTTCACCAGACCCAATTTCTGGCCTCCTAATTCCCTCGATTGTAGTCTCATGGATCACTATGCGCATGACGCGGTTAAGACACCAAACGCTCTGCCTGCAACACGAAGGCCGATCTGGTGGTGAAGATCAAGGAGGTGTTCGAAGGCCTTTCATGAGACATAGTAAGGAATATATGTGCCAGTGTGCAGTGCCATCATGTGATCCGGTGTGCAAATCATAATCTATTTTTCCTCAATTTTTAAAAATACTTTTATATTTGGATGTGGTAAATTTCTATCTCTTTATTTTGCAACCTGTTAAATTTAGACCTAAGACTCTTTACATACACATACACACACACACGTTTTCCACACATATGTATATAACACACGCACACCCATGTATGCATATATGTATGTATGTATGTATGTATGTATGTATGTATGTATGTATGTATGTACGTACGTACGTGTGTGTGTGTGTGTGTGTGTGTGTGTGTGTGTGCGAGCGTGCGTGCATCTTTGTGTATTTGTATATATGGGGACCATAATATTTTTTTGAACAGCAGTACACGTATGTGGTAGGTCTAAGAGTTGCTTATAAATGATTATAGCTATTTCTATATTAGTTATTTATATTTACTTTGGAACAAAACCTTTCCCAAATCCTTGATATTTCACGTCAAAACCCTTTCAGTACATTTTGGAGAATGAAGTAATGACAGAAGTAGGTTGTTGCCAAAATGTTATTGTTGACAGAAAATACAAAAAAAAAAAAATGTGAATAGATACACTTTTTAAATCCCCTTCATTGATTATAAAGTCATTTGCCTGTTATCTCCACCTTATTTTAAATGTTAATTTTACATGGATACCCTATGTATGCACGTGTTGCGTTTCGTATTCTACTTTCTTTTTAATAAAGCTTCCATAGTTAATCTTTTACCTGGAATTCTGCATAAGATATTATTTTTATGTACTTATTTTTGTTCAAAGTTCTGTATTATACGATATAACGACTATTATTTATAACTACATATTCAGTTGAAACGAGAATTATCGCGCTTGCGTGCGTGTTCTAGAAATAAACAAATAACAAAACTAGATTAGCTGTGGAAGCTTAACGATAGTAAAATGTGCACGAATCATCAATGCTCAGTAACTCATAAACTACACTACAGAAATTACCTAAGGTTAACAAAAGAACACTATTGCGCGATGAAGTCTTTTATCAGCTTTATGTTTTCTTAATTTGATGCCTACCAAAGAAGCGCACAGACAACGTGCTACTGTCAACAATGGATTGTAAATAAGGAGGTGGGCAGATCTGAAACGGTATCAGACTTACCTTTATTGCTCCACTATAATTATTCATAACTTTGAAATTTGAAAAGTCAAAGAAAACCGAAAATCACCAATGACTATCTCTCTCTCTCTCTCTCTCTCTCTCTCTCTCTCTCTCTCT
>NC_068983.1:34029896-34031097 GCF_001194135.2 Octopus bimaculoides | reverse complement strand
TGTGTGTGTGTGTGTGTGTGTGTGTGTGTGTGTGTGTGTGTGTGTGTGTGTGTGTGTGTGTGTGTGTGTGTGTATCTTGTTCACAGAATAGAAGCACTAAGCGGTGATGTGTACCAATACTAAATTGTTACCTGTTCAAATGTGCTTGGGGCGTATTCGAACCTGTAAGAAAGCCATTAACTGTATTTTGTAATGGAGAAAATTTGCCCTCGTAAACACTTAGATGTAAATACACCAAGTCAGTTCGCAGCGCTCTCTAACCAGACTGATGGATACATGTATTTCGGGGTGGTTATCTCCTCCTCAGCATCAGACACTGAAAGGAAGAATGCTACGCATGCACACACAGCCAAATATATGGTTGGGTATGTGGAAATATACAGTAATAAACAAAAGAAAACTTCATGCCCTTTAGCAGAGTTCATTACATTATTTATAACATTGCTGTATTGCTGGATATTCCCATGATCTATCGCCATAAAAGTAGTCTTCTGTTAATCTTTGTTACTCAATATTGATGTATTGCTCTCCTAAAACGTATGGGTGCAAATGCATTATTTTTATTATGTTTATGCACTTTCTCATTGAAAAGTATGTTTGTTTCGTTTCTTTGACTTGGTGTTTGGGAAGATTCGATATATGTATTTGTAAATCTGAGAAACCTATCGCACATTCTCTGCATACAGAAGTCAAGTAAACCAAAGAAATTACTTAACAAATTGGAATATATATTTTTGGAATAACCAACAAACATATTACATAAACATAGGAAATTATAGATCAAACGGCGATTAATAACTCAACATATAAACATTCATGAAGCAGGTAAATTCGGAGTAAAAGCTAATGTGATTTGCTTTTAGCTGACCTATACCTAAGATAAAATTAAGTAGTATAATCAATAATCATCACTGCCTTAAATGTAACATGGAATATTAATGACAACATGATGCATCCTTATATTAAATCAAACCATTCAATCTAATATACTTATAATAATTCGAAGTACACACGATATGTTCTTTGAAATATTGTCACTAAATTGAATATCTGCCCCTACAATCCGCATTCAATCATGTAGTAAATATACAAAAAGATGGAAGAGTGGATGGATAGATAGATATCTTTTTATTATAGCCACACAGGGCTAAATACAGAAAATGGACAAATTACAAAGTAGAGCTTTTCTTGGGGGGGGGGG
>NC_068983.1:34022228-34023728 GCF_001194135.2 Octopus bimaculoides | reverse complement strand
TTCTGGCATCTGAAGCCTCGGGAAATGCTTGTCAAAAGAACAAGACAAGCGTTCCAAAATTATGTTTCTCGACATTTTTCAAATGTCAAGAAGGAAATTTTTGTATTTTGCTAGGGCCGAAACTGCCCCTGGGGGGTCAATTCCTGCCCTTGAAAATACACACAAATGAAGCCTAGGTGCTTCGCAACAAAATTATTTAAAAATTCCAACAAAATGTGGACAGTAAATGGTCAAATAAACGTTTACCTTCGCAGCCGATGTGACAGCACGTCCGTGAGAAGAGATAGATAGATAGATAGATAGACGGATATGTAGAGAGAGGCAGATACATAGACAGCGATGTAGGTAGATTCATATATACAGATATACATATAACAATGCATTGACATCTAGCAGTTTAAAACTGACCAATAAAAATCATAAAGAAAAGGCTAATTAGGGAAAAGCACAACATCAGGATCATGAAATATTCTCGACTATAAAGCGATAAATGTAAGCTTACCAACAGGCAACAAACTTCTCTTGAATTATAACATTTTCTATTGAGACATCTGTACTGGAAACTATAATCTAAACTGACACAGTAATAACAAACATCACCAACACTCTAACACCCATACAAAGCAGAGCCAATAGAAGACGCTATGTCATTGCTGGTCTTGTGCATTACCAGTCTATGGAATGCATTTTAGAATATCACGTATTCTTCAGGTGCAACTTTTAACATTATCTAAAACTGCATTTCATATATAGACATGACCGCTGAAGAATTCAACGATAGACTCCATCAGTAAAATTACACACCTACAACATTACAACAATACAAACATTTGAAACAAATCAAGCAACACATATCTGGTTTTTGATAAATAGTAATATACCTCAAACTATGAAATTGCAGCTGTTAAAGTGGAATCTAATACACAATCGACTGTTTTTTAAAACTATTGTACAATGGGGAAAGCCATCGATCCTTAAACATCAATCGAAATATTGACGAAGTACACGCAAGCAATCCCGACATGCCTTCACAACATTAGGTATATACTTGAAAAGGAAACCACTGAGCCATGCGGATAGGGATCAAATATATTCAAATGCAATACACACTTTCTGCATTTCGTTTTTTTTTCATTTCTAATCAGTGTCCATTGATGCACTAGTAATAAGGTGAACGAGAATATTCATGTATACACATACACACACATGCTGACACAGACACACACATGCTGACACAGACACACACATGCTGACACAGACACACACATGATGACACAGACACACATATATTGTTGAGGCATAACGATACTGATAACCTTGTGTTAGAACTCATTATATATATGCTTAAGAGAAAACCGTTATTCGAGAACAGAACGAATAAGAGCTTAAGTTCATTATATAATTTCTTATTCCAGATGGTCCACAGCGTGTATACACACACACACACACACACACACACGCACACACACACACGCACACACACACACACACACGCACACA
>NC_068983.1:34019851-34021858 GCF_001194135.2 Octopus bimaculoides | reverse complement strand
ATATATATATATATATATATATAGGCCGTGGACCATCTGGAAGCGATGCACAGTCGCCACATTTGAATTTGAAATTAATAAAAATATTTTCTGGTCTCACACTTTATCTTACGTAAGGTCAAGTAATTAACACAGGCCCCAAATGTTCGCACTCCAAGCCATTTTTATTTTTCCCCATTACTTGCGTATTGTACGAGTACCATATTCTTTCGTTTGTAGCCCTCCTTATACACACACACACACACACACACACATACACATACACACATACACACACACATATTTATATAATGTATCTATATATATGTGCATATGTATAGGTATATGACAATTGTATACGTTACAGTGCTGAGAGTATTGTGTATTGCAGTTCCATGTTGCGCACTGCATCTCTACTCAACAAGTAGTCTAAGTACTACATTAAATATTACACTATTATTCGCCATTGCTTGCGTTTGTGCATGTGTTTATGTGTGTGAGAGAGAGAGAAAGAGAGAGGGAGAGACAGATAGAGAGAGAGAAAGAGAGAGAGACAGAGAAAGAGAGAGGGAGAGACAGATAGAGAGAGAGAAAGAGAGAGAGACAGATATACAGACTGAGAGAAGGGGAGGTGAAGATATGCTCTCAAATGATAAATTGATAACCAAACAAGTATGTACTTGTTAAGTATCAAAACAGATAGAGACGTGCATGCGCGCGCACGCAAGGATTCACATAGACAAACACACATCCGCACATACACACAAATAACTCAATGTCAAAGTAACTCGTTATCTGCAAATATAGAAAGAATGCTGCCACAGTTTGCCAGGTTACGTTACTGCTATGTAATTGCTTGACAGACATTTAATCTTCGCTGCAGTGTTTTTTTTTATTGCTTTTAGATTTCATGTGTATATTATTTTACTTTATTTTCTTGTATAATTTAGGTGGATGTCAGTGCTTTTTTCTGAGTTATTCAGTGCATGCTTCTGTGGCGAGCTGGTAGAATTGTTAGCTCCCCCGTGCAAAATGCTAAGCGGCACTTCGTACCTCATTACGTTCTGAGTTCAAATTCCGCCGAGGTCAAACTTGCAATTTAAGTACTGGGGGTCGATGAAATCGACTGACCCTATTCCTTGAAATCGCTGGCTTTGTGTCAAAATTTTTAACCATTATTATTTTTGTAGTTGATGCTTTTGTTGTTTTTCATTTTATTTGTTTAAGGGAAACGGTTAAAAACTTCCGTCGTTGGCAACAGTCCACGAATTTGGTACGATTTTTACACCCCTTCCTAGAAGTTGACCTTAGTGTATGTCTGGTAAAATACATTAAACGAATCGCAGTATATACCTGGTGAAGAAGAATAGTCGATTATACCGAACCAAATTATTGTCTACGAAAGGAGGAAAGGCAAAAAGCAAAAAGAAAATTGTAATTCTAGCAGAATTTAAAAGAAACATTTACTTTTAAATAGATTATTCGGAGAAGGAGGAAAGAGTGTCCATGGATTTTGTATGCACACCCCCTGCACTGTTTATGTCCTGCATTGTTTATGTCCTGTCTGATTAATTTTACGCGATAGCCTGCAGTAAAAATAGTGGGTGGAAGTGAAAGAGATTAATTGGTAAATAAACATCGATGGCACTAAACGGTGCGTAGAATATGCAGAATGAAGAGATATAATGACGAAATACAGAATAAATTGATATAATTCTTAGTAGACAATCACAAAGAATGCGTGCGTAGACATACACGTACAAATACTCACACATATATGTATGTATGGTGGACTCGCCTGTCGTAGATGATTTAGCAATTTCTAGTATAATTGTATAAATTGTATGACAATGTATGAGCAGTCTCTCCAACAAATCGATATTGCTTGTACTGGTCCACGGTGTACCACAGGTCAGATGTCGAGGTTTTCGCAGAGCAACGCGCCATGTTGTGTTTTGCTCAAGAACACCAATAATGAGTGCGATTTTGAAGTCACTAGGATACGCGCTATTAACCATGCCGTGTGAG
>NC_068983.1:34017182-34019841 GCF_001194135.2 Octopus bimaculoides | reverse complement strand
GGGGGGGGGGGGGTATACTTTCCATTTGCCGCTGAGAAATTAATTTGACCGTTATAATTCAGAATCGAACGTTGTACTTCATGATGTGAAAGGAGTTCAAATTCGGTGGTTAGAAAATTAAGCTAAAACATTTTGGAACGCATCGCTTTTTAAGTTGGTTATATGGACAACTTAAGGATTTGCGTGTGAATATATATGTGAGCCAGTATATGTACTGGAAATCACTTATAACTATTCTTCTAATTCTTGCTTATCTTGAAGCCAGGCTCGAAAGAGATGAATTACTATTCTCCATCTGGAATAGTCTGTTGCTTTCTGTTAGCGATAGCGTGTGTAGAATGCGTTGTTGTTTTGATTACAGCATGTACAGAAATGCTATGTTTGGAGAGCAGCGAAGTATGTCGAAAGGTCTGATAAACTGTAAGGTTGCTGACCAGACTGTAAAAACTGATAGCTGTAAGAAGTGATGCCTATAAGAAATGATGGCTGCAAATATATTACTGCTGAAGTGGAACATGTGTAGGTTATCTCAATGCTGGCTGCAAATACCATCCAGCTCTGTCAACGCTATCAGCGATTAAGAAAGTTTGCCGATATATCTATATAGTAGTTATTCGATTGGTTCAGAATCCACTTCAATAAATTTCACCGTAGCGTAAATCGGAAGTGCAGGTTCTAATTACTGGTACATTATGAAATGCAAGTCAATATTTTCCAGGAGATAATAGTAACAGCAAGTAGAACTAAATATTGATTTCAAATTTTGACACACGACCAGCAATTTTGGGGAAGAGTGTAAGTCGATTGCATCGACCCTGAAGAAATGAAAGGCAAAGTCGACCTCAGTACAATTTGATCTCAGAACGTGGAGACGGGCGAAAGGCTGGTAAGCATTTTGCCCGGTGCACTAACGATTTTGCCAGCTCACAGTCACAAGGGTAGAACTAAATATTAAAAATTATTTTTCTGATGCCTTACAGATTCTATCTTTCATTCTCTGAATTAATGTCGCTAGGAAAGGAACAAGATTTGGAATTTTAATGAAAAGAATAGTCAACTATATCAATTTTAGCACTTGACTGGCAGTTTTTTTTTAAACAATCTGGGAGAAATGAGAGGTAAAATCAATATCGGCGACATTTGAATCCTGAATGTAAAGGGACGGAGGGAATAGGGAAAAGCATTTTGTTCGACGCTCTAACGACTCTGCCAGTGCACCACCGTCACACCACTCCTATAAAAATTGCGATTTTTTTTATTGCCACAAGAGTGTCCATACTGGGTATTAGAGGGAAACATTTTTTTAAATGTATGGTGAGAGTGTTATAACGATTGTGATGATGAAAGAATACATGAAAATATCAAACAAATAAATTGCGACTTATATTGTAAACTTATCTTCAAAGAGGACAGCCGCCTAGACTCAATCATTACATCCAAAGAGGCTTTTGCTAATAAGATAAAGTGACTTCTCTATGTGCTGTTTCCGGCCAACATACATGTTCAGGATATGCCTATTCAGTCAGACCATGTTCGCTACTTCAATCCAGATTTCTGCAAATACACCAGGAGACATCACTGACTTCTACAAGAGGTTTCACAACGAAATAGATAAAATCTTGCAGTTACGAAATGCTGAATGCATCATTCGTCTCAATCCTGCTCTTACTATTAGCTCTGTCGTCTAAGTTGTCAAACTTAAGATGACTGATTGCATAATGCTGGGAAACAAAGGATGCCGGTGCATCACTATCACCATGGACATAGCTAAGTGTCGAAACCATCATGCATCTTACAACCCAATATATTTTAACATGTTCCGACACTGGACGAATGAACGCAACATGTTTTCGCAGTTTGCTGGTGTATTTCGGACAGATTCAGCTGAAGTTGGGCGACCTAGTGCTCACAAGAGGTTAGTAGATGTCGTGCGTCAAATGGTGAAATATAGCGAAAACTTATGGAAATGCAATTTTTAATTATATATGTATTTCCTTCAAAATTCGGAAATCAATACAAGCAGGGTGTATTCCAAAGATGTTGTTGTTGTTGGTGGTGGTGGTTGTGATGGTGGCGGTTGTGGTGGTGGCGGTGGTAATTGTAACAGTGATAATAGAGGTGATCATGGTCGTAGACGTTATGAAGCTGTTATATAATTCACAGAAGCAGTTATGAAAAGAACTATGATCAAGCGAGTTCCAGTCATGGCCATCCAATCTTATACTGAAACAGGTTATTCAAACTACATTTTGCAATGAACATGATGCTTCATTTGAGAAAGTGGTATGACATTTGAAGGAGGTTTGACTGCAATGTCTAGCAACTTGATCGAAAATCTAGAGATTCTGTTGACGACTTAGAGTGCAGTGAGGTTTATAATGAAGGTACATACATGCTTTATAGGTAAAGTTGCAGAATCGCAGTCGGTGGGTGGTGGGGTTCGTTGCACCAAAACAACTTTCACAATGTATAGAAGGTCAGAAAAGGTCAGAGATAACGAAACTATTCGAGGAGTAAAACGTACGTGCACAAACGCGCTCTTTCTGTATCTCTCTCTCTCTCTCTCTCTTTCTATTTTTCTGTTACACTCACACAAATAATTGTGTGAGTGTTCGTTCATATATATATATATATGTATATATATATATATATATATATA
>NC_068983.1:34015151-34016917 GCF_001194135.2 Octopus bimaculoides | reverse complement strand
AGAGAGAGAGAGAGAGAGAGAGAGAGAGAGAGAGAGAGAGAGATAGATAGATAGATAGATAGATATATAGAGAGATAGAGAGATACATAGATAGATACATAGTTACATATTCGTAAGAGTGTATGCATGTATGCATGTATTTAGTGTGTAGTATGTATACATTTTCTTGAATAAAACTATGATTGTGCGTGCGTGTGTGTGTGTGTCCGTGTGCACGTACATGTATACACATACACACATATATATTTCGTTTTTGTATTTAGTTTGCAAGATTCTTAATGCATGTATGCATATATATATGTTAAGGAAGAGAAAGACAAATATGTAGACTGGTATTAAAACTATTTTAAACCATCGCTGTCGTTTTATTTATAGCAATGTATTTCTTTTAATTAATTATACAGAAAAGGATGGTAGTACACGTGACCTTCATTCATCTATTCTTAATATAAAGTTCGTTGCGGTTGATATTTGCTTTCAAACTCTCATCTAGGTCGAAATCCGCAAAGATATCAAGGAGCGGGAGGTGGTTTGTTGATGCTTATCTGCAGGTCAATTCTATTAGATGAGAACTATTATCAAAGGCATCTATATAGTTCAATTTTTTGAGGGCTACATTACTTCCCGTGTTCTTCCTATTTTACAACGGTAGGTGAGAGATCTAGAAACAATATTTAGTCGCTTATTCCAAGCAACCTGGTAGAAGTTTTCATGTTGGTTTAACTGTTTTGAACACAAGTATGTCTCTGCTCTTACAAAATAGCTTTAAACTTTGTGTATTCCCGTTGTTTCACTCCTTATGCGAGTGTAGCATCATTTTTTAAGCAAAATACAATCGACAGAAACTACAAGAATCGCATCTGAAGGGTTGCATCGTAGCATTGAGAGATGGAATAAATACATTGCCTCAGTTTGCACCATTATCTATCCTTTGTTACAAGCATTTTTTCGGGATTTGGTGTGAAGATAAGATTATCCTTCACCCTAATAATTTCAGACGCTTTCAAAACGGTTATTGGCTTAATCGTCTTCTAACTGGGTCGTTAAAAACGGATTAGGGTATCATTGTATAAAAAATTATAGACGATAGTTAACAGCTGTAATTAAGATAACTCAGTTATATAGAGTGTACTTCCTTGCTCCTTGAATAGTTCTTCATTTTTCTGCAAAACCAGTAGCTAATCGGAGATGACATCAAATTGTAACGGGTATCAAGAAAGGCGACGGAATCATTTTGTTTTATAGCAAAGTTAGTGTTTCACTCATTCGCCAGAGACGAATCAAGAGGTAAATGTCATTTCGAGAAAAGATAAACATTGATATTCGTATATTCTTTCGTTGTTACTATGATTGTCCCAATCGAAGTCCAACATTGTCCCAATAGAAGTCCAATGTTGCCCCAATAGAAGTTCTATATTGTCCAAATAGAAATTAAATGTTATCCCAACAGAAGTTCAATGTTGCCCCAATAGAATTTCAATGTTGTCCCATTAGAAGTCTAATGTTGTCCCTATAGAAGTCCAATGTTGTCCCAATAGAAGTTCAATATTGTTCGAATACAAGTTCAATGTTATCCCAATAGAAGTTCAATGATGGTTGAGATGTCATTGATTGTAGATTTTCTAGATTAGAATGGATTTAGGGTCATCTCTCAACGACAACAGGTAAATTTGCTTTTAAATATAAAGATAATCACAACTGTTGGCGGCGTAGGTCATGACCACTTGCCTGGATATTTTATTTGTGTGTCTACACACACACACACA
>NC_068983.1:34013425-34014624 GCF_001194135.2 Octopus bimaculoides | reverse complement strand
TAAAAGGGTAAAGGATTATCAATTTATCAATTAATAAATCAATTTGCTAGCATAGTCAAATTTACTGCTGGAATACAGTATTGATGAAGGAAATTGAGTACCACTCATAATCCAGAATCGCGTCTACTGTTAACCTTCGGAATGGTTAGTTTTTCATTGCTTTTTTTCTTCTTGTTTTTGACTTTGTGAGTTACAAGTGATGCTATCTGTGGGATTCTCAGCCTTTTTAGCTGCTATTTCTGAACTTCGGTATATGGTGAAGCAAATATTTGTTGATCCCTTAATTATGTTTATATATATATATATATATATATATATATATATATATATAGAGAGAGAGAGAGAGAGAGAGAGAGACAGGGGTGAGTACATGGTTTCTATGACACTTTTCTAAAGTTGATGGTGTCTAAATTGCTTTACTTCTTCCGGTCTCAAGAAAATAAATAGCAGTGAAGTGTTGGTTCTTTTCGAGCTATGATTATTCTCCGCACTCGTATTTAAGACTTTGTATCTATGAAAGAAAGCATCATTATTATTATCGTCACGACGTCCTTCTCGTCCTCCAACACTTCTTTTTAACTCCGCCTCCTGTTAAAGTTTCTTCCTCCTCCTCCTTCTAGTCATCATCATCATCCTCAGTAAAGCAACAGCAGTGGCAGCAGCAATAGCATTACCTGTAGTAGAATTCATTATTTCAACTCCAAATACCATTAATTTTGGTAAACTGACAGCCAACACTCCAAGGATCGTTCATAAGCTACCTAATAAACGATCATAATGCTTTGTATAATATAACGTATTGTTCCTTTGAGGGCTCGCTACAGCTTCTGCACATATATGTATACAGAAATCCATAGACACACACGCACACGCATATATATACACACGTGTGTATGCATCTGTGTGTAAAATTTTGGAGATTAAGCGTGTGCAATGTTAAGTGCTATGCAATGTGATTCCATGCGCATGTATTCATTTTAGTGTGCGGATTTGCAGTAGTATATGTATATGTATATGGATGCATCTGCGTCTCTCTCACTCTCACTCTCTCTCTCTCTCACTACAGACCTAGACGCAGATATACACGCACACGCACATACATACACCTTTACATATATATATGTATATATATAAGAGACTATATATATATATATATATATATATATACATACATTACACACACACACGTATATATATAT
>NC_068983.1:34009408-34013307 GCF_001194135.2 Octopus bimaculoides | reverse complement strand
AGCAGGTGTATTAGTTTGACGCTCGGAAAAAATGAAAATGTCTTTTACGTTTCAAGCCTACGCTCCTTAACAGAATATCTATTTATTTATTTATTCATTTATTTATTTAGATAGATAGATAGATAGATAGATAGATAGATAGATAGATAGATAGATAGATAGATATACATGAACTTGCATTGGTACAATTGTGTTCTTATATCGAGTTGTGTGCCTGAATATGTGTGAGTATGAATGAACGTCCAAGTGTTTTCTTAATGCATTTAAGTTTTTTCTGAACGTGTATGTATATGTATGCGTGCCTATCAGGGTGTGCGAGCACGTGTCTGTGCGTATAGGAATTTAGAAAACTGATGAAGTTTGTCCCTAAACAAAATACACACTCATGTTTTCTGTATGAGGAAAAAAAAAAAGAAAATTAAAATAACAGAAATAATACGAACTCTTCATAGGGGAGGGTTGGATGAACTGTTCCAGATTATCTTAATCTTCAAAAATCTGTTTTAGAATTCTTAAAATGTTTACAATGTCAATGAGGCAAAAAAAAAAAAAAATAGGTCGTCGGAAGCACGACAACGTCGACTGCAGTATCGTTGGTGGAGACGGGGAAATTGGGTAATCGCTGCCGTGCTACAATCAGATGGCGATTGTGATGGCGATGACAACATTCTGCAGATTATTATTATTATTATTATTATTATTATTATTATTATTATTATTATTATTATTATGGTTATTATTATTATGAAATTAATGATAATGATGATGAATTTGATGTCGATGCCTGCATTTGTTTTTCTTTAACTGCTGCTACAGATGATGAGGGAGATGAGGAGGAGAAAGATACGGTGGATGATGTCTAGGTTTGTTTTTCGTTTAGCTTTCGGCTGAACTTAGAACTTGGTCAGTGAATTAACTCTAATAGAAGAACATAATATTAATTTTCCGTCATGAGTAAAAATTCTGCCGGGATCACCTTTCACTCTTCTGCAGTGAATAAACATGTTGTGTGGCTAATTTAACCGGATATTCCCTTTAACAAAATTTCTGATGCAAACAAGCAATCTTATTATTGAAGGAATCGCTGGATTAGAGGGAATGAATGAAAATATCGCAAAGAAAATATTAAACAGATAAATAACAATATAAAACAATATTATAAAAATATTTAATAAGTTTAAATGCTTATGCTTTCTTTTAAGGAGGTGAGCTGGCAGAATCGTTACTACGCCAGACAAAATGCTAAACGGCATCTCGACTGCCTTTACGTTCTGAGGACTGATTCCGCCGAGGTCAATTTTAACTTTTACCGTTTTGAGGTGGACAAAATAAATACTAGTTGAACACTGGAGCCGATCTAAACGACTTGCCCTCTCCTCCGAAATTTCTGGTTTTGTGCCAAATATTTGAAACAAATACTTGTTACTCCAGGGGACAAGCTAGAAGGGCCGGTAGCTTGCGAGGCAAAATGCTTAGGGGCTTTGCATCCATCATTACGTTCAAATTCTGCCGGGGTCGACTTTACCTTTCATACATTCGAGGTCGGTAAAAATAAATAGCAGTTTGAGAACCGCTGTCGATTTCATCGATTTCACCCATAACCCGAAATGCTAGCTCTGCGCCAGAATTTGAAACCAGTATTAATATTTCCTGTAATAAACAAAAATATTATCAGCAGGAAGTCATTATATCAGAGTTTGTCGTTTCCGAGATACCGAAAATGAAGAATGGAAAGATGAAGAAACTGACGTTTCGAATGTTTGTCCTTTTTCAAGATAGAGGAAGGGAGAAGAGGAAGCAAAATAGGAAGGAAATTTCACAATTTTAGATCAGCGATACACTTTAGTGAATATCAATTACTGCGCTGATACAGATATAATCCGGATAATTATATGATTTATTAATGTTTTATAATCAAGCTAGGATTTCATGCAAAAGAGAAAGTTTAATAGCAGAAAAACATTCTCTACATTTCAGCCCTAAGTAGGATGTGACATGCCAAAACCCTCAAGTGTCCCGTTTTCAATTATCCGGAAAGGCGCAGTAATTATACATTATAAAATTCTGGACTGTGTCCAAATAACACTGACAAAGTCTTAACTAAAATTTCTCACACAATATGATGCAGCTACTGCTACATCGATGGGATGTGTCTTTGTCTCTTCTGTCAACATCACAGCAGCTGCATCTCCTTTGAAGCAGTTACCTATGTATTTCCATTACTCAGACCCACTTGTTATAAACAGCTTTCGTTATTAGAGATTTGTAAGGCGGCAAGCTGGTAGAATCGTTAGCACGCCGGACGAAATGCTGAGCGGTATTACTGCTACGTTCTGAGTTCAAATTCCGCCGGGGTCTACTTTGCTTTTCATCCTGTCGCGATCGATTAAATAAGTACCAGTTACACACTGAAATCGATATAATTACTTTAATCCCTTCCCCAAGTAAAAAGGGATTAGTAGAGAATTGTTAAGATGCTGGATAAGATGCTTAATACTTCGTCTGTCTGTTCGTTCTCAGTTCAAATTCTGCCGAGATCAACTTTGCCTTTCATTCTTACAGGGTTGATAAAATTGGTACCACTAATTTTTATGACTGGGGTCGATGTAATCGACGCCCCCCACCCCAATTTCTGGCGTTGTCCAAAATTTGAAATCATAATTAGAGCATCAGCTGCAGTTGTTCCGTTCCATTATGTTCCGAGTTCAAATTCCGCGGAGGTTGACTTAGCCTTTCAACAGTTTAGAGCAATAAAAATGTCTCAGACTAGTACTGAGATTAATGGTATCGACCAAGCATCACCCCTTACAACTGCTGGTCTTGTGCCTAAATTAGAAAGTATTGTCTTGATTTCTCTCCCGTGTCCTGGTTGCCGAATTCCGCTCGGTGTATTTTCTTCAATGGATCCTTAAAAAATGCTTATTTCCTAAACATCAATCACCAAGATTTTCAATATTCACTTCGAGTTCATCAATATTTGTAAACTGTCAGAAAACATAAAACCTTGCTGGTCTGCATAGAGAAACGCACACAGACACAAAGACAAACACGGACACACAGACACACATACACATGCACATATACCCGCATTCACACTCAAACAGACATGTTCAAAGTTTGCATATCATTCACTCTAAATGTAACTACACTTCACATATCAACGATTATAGTAAACAAAACAAAGCAAAACAAAAGCACGTTGCTTAGCAACCATGGCTAACACGCATTCTCAAAACAAAAAGAAATGAAATTTATGTTTAGCTTTTGTTTTTACCAAGAC
The DNA here is from genome assembly GCF_001194135.2 of Octopus bimaculoides. Lineage (NCBI taxonomy): Eukaryota > Metazoa > Mollusca > Cephalopoda > Octopoda > Octopodidae > Octopus > Octopus bimaculoides. Next base: position 34,010,027 of record NC_068983.1, on the reverse strand, counting down.
AATATCACAGTTTATGTTGTGGAGTGGTTATGGTCGATTGCATGGATTCTAATTATCTTACAGAAGTGGATGAAGCACCTAGTTGCGCATGTGCATGCGTGTTTGTGTGTTTAGATGGAGAAGAAGGAAGAACTTGTCTTACTAAATAGACAAGGAATAAACTGAATACTCTAATGCATTTAGGTTGCCTATTTGTGGTGATCGATCTCTTTCACAATTTTCACTTTTAACGTTAGTAATAAAAATAAATCGCAAATTTTGATGGAAAACTACAGACGATATAATAATTTCCGGTATCCGTATCGGGCGACCTATTCCGCAAAACCTGCTGGATATAAAAAGATTTGGTCAGTTTCATTCGAAGACAGAACGTAAAGGGATGAAATCAGAAGAATGAAAATAAATCATAAAGTTCGATCGTGTAATGCATCAATATTCCTTGTTCTGAAAATTAGAAATAAATTCTAAATATGTCGGCAAGTCGGGATTTTTTTTTTTTTTTTTGTGTGTTTGTACAAATGTGAGAGTATTTTTGTCTGAGTATAACAGTTGTGCATGTGTGTTTATACATACATACATACATACATATATACATACATACATATATATATATATATAT
>NC_068983.1:34002598-34009224 GCF_001194135.2 Octopus bimaculoides | reverse complement strand
ATATATATATATATATATATATACTTTTTCCGAACAGCTACGTTACAGAAATGTAAACAAATTAACTCTGGTGGTCAAGAGCGTTGGTGGTGGAACAAACACAACCACAGACATGCATACACGCACATACACACACGCATATGTAAATCATATTATATTATATCATATTATATCATATTATATTATATATATACGACGGGCGTCTTTCAGTTTCTGTCTAATGAACCACCTCACAAGGCTTCGGCTGGTACGAGGCTGGAACAGATTTGACTTGCCATAGGTGCCCGGAATTTATGTTTTCTTAAACTTTGACCAGATTGTAAAACACGTCCACAAAGTCAAAGCTAAGTACACAAGACTATTTTTAAATGCCGTTTCCACCAAAACCGGTTCCGTCCTAATCTTTCCATCCACTAATTCACTCCGAAACACACACAGCATAGAACATTAAAATATGATTATCGTGAACAATTAAATGAACATATGGAACGTCAGTTGATGCAGTGTCGTGACATACTGGAAATAGCAACAAAACCTCTATAAAATTTCTCCATATTGGTTTTGTATTAAGAACGCCATTCTTTTCTTGTCTTAAGTAGACTACGTATGATACAGAAGAGTCAGTTTCTTTATGGCTGCAAAACGTTCGATTAAAGATCTACTGATTACGGTCTGAACAGCAGTTTTGTTACCGAACACTCTCAAACACACGTACAAATATAATCCATCACATACAAATTATAAAATCAAGATGGTAACGGCTGGAAGCGTTTCCTCAAAGGGTTAATCGATCATAATGAGTGTAGATGTTAGGAAGTGTCTTCAATATTTTTACTTAAGCTGAAAGCAGACTACAAAGTGAGAATAAATGAAGTCGACCGATAGAGTAGATATAAGTGCGAAATCATTCGAATATCATACACGTAGACCTTATATGGTTTTGCAGGCATACCTTATACGTTTTTGCTTTTTTATTGGGTCTGGGGGAAAGGAGGAAATGACCAGAGCGTTTGCAATCACTTCTAGATTGAAGACATTAATGTTCATCTTTGAACTTCGTCAGTCAAAACCTGCCGGAGAGGTATCAGCAGCAAAGGTCTTCCTGATGACCAGCGCTCCAGGAAGTAGAGATTGGGCGTAAGGATAAGTGCGTGTTGTGTGTTTGTGCATGTGTGAAGGGAAGGAGCATGAAATCTCGGTTAATGAAAGAAGAGCTGAGTGGATCGTGGTTTGCTGAGCGGAAGTATTATGAGTCAATGTAGCTCCAATAAGCAGACGTCATTATAGGAGTACTAGAAATTCATCGTAGGAGGGAGGAGAGTGCATGCCCGTAGTCTAGTGCTGCGGTTCTCAACCGGGATCCATACCACACTTGGATGGGAGTGGGATATATATCATTTTGTTGTTGAAGTTTATGGGCAATAAATTGGTTATACTTCTTCAATACACAAAATATGTTAACACCATTTTTATAAAATTCCTGATAATGTTTAATTATAAAAATGTAATAAACGTTTTGAACATGCAATGTCTATGAGGCTCCATCCGAATAAGATAGGAATTAGAGGGGTCCCCTAGTGAAAAAGGGGTTGAGAGTCACTGGTCTTGTAGTTAAAACGTGTCTGTAAAGACAATTAATCGAATGATTTTACATTAGTCGGACTAGTATCTTCAATCTTCATTGTTCCTTCAAACAACATTTCAGCTGCTGGATGCCCCAGCTCTCTTCAGGTGTCTTGTGATTCTACTTAATGCTTCACCTGGGGTTGAACTCAGAATCTCTACACGATTGCACAGCGTCAACTAATGCCTTTATCTACTACGCGATACCCGTAGACATTGAAGGAGTAATTTTTTAAGGCTAATAAACTTCCATTGATGTCTTATGTCGGCTCCGCTTTGCTTGCATAATGCAGTTCTATATTTCTGAGTTTACTCCAAGGCAAAGCACAAGACACCTGAAGAAGGCTGGAAAATACACAATTGAAACGTAGGGAAAGCAATAATCAAGATGGAGAGACCAGTGTGACCAATGCAAATAGTATATATGTATATAAATTCTTGATCTCAAATATTTATAGTTCTAATCGGATGACCTTTTCTAGCTGTTATCTAATATGTATGTGCAGCAACAACACTAATCCAAATATCAGAGCAATACACCATTGTTGGCCTTGCATCTTCTTCGTATTCTTTGAGATGAATAAAGCTATGAGTATATAGATTGTATATTTTTGTGCTTAGAAACACTGATATATTTTTCTGTCAGAAAGACAAGATGAAAACTAGTCTTGAAAGCAGTGAACTTACGCTTTCGTTAAGACACGTGTAAACCAACACTTCAATATATCAAGACGCTTCAATATATTTTTTTATTTTATTTCATTTTACTTTTGTCTATTTTTGTTTATTTTTTCCACCACATGAAATTGTAGGAAGTTAATCTTTTTCTAGATTTCATGTCTTCTACTTCTTTCGCGCGTACACCATTTCTCCTCTTTCAAACACAACGCTCGTTTTAACACTCACATACATATAATATATGCATATATACACACATACAGACAAACTACACACACATCTATGTATATATGGGAGAATATACAAAAAATAACAACAGACGAGGACAGGTGGTGTAAATAACAAAAGTATATATTAGTATGACGCTCGGGAATACGGAAAGTCTTTGACGTTTCGAGCTACGCTCTTCAACAGAAAGAATACGGAGACAAGGAGAAAAACACGGAGAAAAAAAATTGAATAGTGTTCAGTCAACGGTCAATCTATGTATATATATATACACATACACATATATGTATATGTATGTGTATAATAATTCAATATATATATATATATATTTGTGTCTGTGCATGTGCATGTGTGATTGTGCATCTATGCATATATATATTTATATATCATATAGTATAAAATATTCATATCATACACAACTATATATAAAATAAAATGAATATTTTGAATTACTTATAATACATATATGCACTATGTATGTATCTTATATTTATATACTATATCTACATATGCGTAAACACATATACATATCAATATATATGCATATACATGTATACATACATATGATCCATGTATGATAGTTACAGACATATGGCGATATATCAGGATATATTTATATGAGTGCATTTAGATGATATGATTCCCCCTTGTTTGTATTTTTTTTATTGTTAAGTATTTGTCTGAGAGTAGGAAACATGATTTTTGTGAGATCCATCGCCTAAAAAAACAAATGATTCTATTCTAGATATTGCGTACACTCGCCTGAATTCTTGTTTTCTCATTTTGTTTGTTTTTTCTTTATAACAAGAATATACATCAATATACATACGTGTATGCATATATACAAACACGTTCACACATGTTCACACATGTATGTATGTATATATGTATGCATGCATGTATGTATGTATGTATGTATGCATGCATGTATGTATGTGTGTATGTGTATATGAGATTTACACATATGTAGGAATGTATATATATTTACACATATATGTATGAATGTAGAAAAAAACTAAGATATTGATAGAGAGATAGTGACGAAACAAAGGACGTGAAAGAAGGAGAGAGTGTGTGGTCATGCGAGAGCGTTTGTACAAGATACCATTCCACGATACCATACATATTTCTATGTCTGTAATTTTAACTAGATATCTTTTATCAATATTATTTCTACTTTCACCTCTTTTCATCTGTTTACTTTCAGGAATGGGAAACTGACCAAACGACACACTAATCTGTAGTGACTACTGTAGAAACATTTTGGAACTGGCAAATGACAAAGAATTCCGTGAATTAAGAAAGATAAACTTTTAGAAGCAAGGACAAAATAAGAAAAAGAAAAACAAGTCTCAATAACTAATTAAAGTGTAAACTGTAAGAAAAGACTATATAGTCAAGAATTACACAACATACACTATAAATTCTCTTGGTATGTGTCCGTGAACACAAAACGAAAACGGTTAGGTTTGTCTTTTTTTGATAGTTGTAAATCTTAACTCACTCATTCATATACGCAAACACTTATGACTATGCGTTTGTGTGTTTGAATTTACATATGTGTGTGTATATACTTGCATACACACGCATTCATTTCATAGATTTAATAACATATGATCAGTCCGAATATTTTGTTGCACAAAATCTATCCTCTTAAAAGCTCCACTTGAAACACTCGTCGAGTGTTTTCCCTCCATCATCCCTCTCCACTCCGTTTCTATTTTTAAGCAAAATCATATATTCACATTTATCCGTATCATAGTCATACATACACAAACTCACACACATAACGGCATACACATTCAAAAATATACTTATATACACAAGCTGATATATATATACATACATACATACATACACACACACACACACACACATACATACATACATACATACATACATACACATACACACACACACACACACACACACACACACACACACACACATATTCAGGCTGTCATATACACTCCAAAATTCATTCACAATGGGAAACGAATAAACACACAGTCATTTACTTATATTTCGAGTTTGTTTTAAGTACACACACACACACACACACACACACACACACACACACACACACACACATATTCAGGCTGTCATATACACTCCAAAATTCATTCACAATGGGAAACGAATAAACACACAGTCATTTACTTATATTTCGAGTTTGTTTTAAGTACACACACACACACACACACACACATTGACATACATTCGGTGTAATCATTACATATACTCACAAACCCAACATGTAAAACACACATAAGAACACACAAACACACAGATGTACTTATCCCGAAGAGCATTGATAGACACCGTGCTCGTTGTATGAAACGGACATTCGCATTTGCATACACTAAGCTTGCCATTCATGTTATTATACACTCAATTCCCCATACATTTATAAATACATTGACACTCACACGCACATACATACACAAAGACACACAAACAGATGCATGTATGCTCACTACAGCAAGCACACATCTCAACATACCACACGCGAAAACGTACGCGTGTGCTTGCTCCACCAAATGAATTTTTCAGGAAGAAGTTACCACTGGTACTCACACCACCAACAACATCCACATCATCATCATCACCATCGTCACCATTATACTCATCATCACACATATCCACATCATCATCATCATCATTATCATCAGCGTCATCATCCGCAGTATCGTCACCAGTGTCTACATCATCAGCATTTTCATACCCATCCCATCTATCAACATTATTTTCACGGCCACGACCGCTTCCTCCATCATCAATCTCATCGCCACGCTACTCAGCTACGTCACCGTCCTCATCTTCATCATTATTACAGACACCATCATCATTTTCAACACGAATATATACAGAAACAACAACCACAATAACAACCACAACTACAATTTTATTTCCAAGAACAAGACTAAAGAAAGAAGTAGAATCGGTTGTATATCATCCAGAATGGTGATGATTACAAAGCAAGATATATCTAGACATTAATGAGTTAAACTGTCAGTCTTTCTGTCCGTCTATCTATCTATCTATCTATCTATCTATCTATCTATCTATCTATCTATCTATCTATCTATCTATCTATTTCCGTAGATGGTTGTAGACGGATGATAAGAATATACTAAATGCGAGAAGCAGTCTATTGCGTATATATACGTAACATTTAGATGTTCATATATAACTTCCGTAAACAAAATATAGCTGATATATTAATATAATTTATTTGACTGTTAGATCTAGCAATGTTTGGTATGCGAAGCACAACGGCTGTATGCACGATCGCTTCAGCGTCCAACTCGCCACAATGCGCCTTTTATGCATTTCCTTTTTATTCGTTCTTCTACTACTGCTATTGCGGACTTCTATTAGCAACTCTGTCCTCAGTAACTTTGGGCGATTCCGGCCATTCCCGGTCCACTACTACTTCTTACGAAGGGGTCGGAGGTAGCAAATATGAAACTGAAAAGAAAATTCGCATCGACGGCCAGGTTGTGTTCGGTGGGCTGTTCCCGATGCACGAAAAGGGACAAGATGGCAAATCTTGTGGCAGTATAAAAAAAGAGAAAGGGATCCAAAGAATGGAAGCGATGTTATTTGCCGTGGACAGGATTAACAAAGACAATAACTTGCTACCAAATATTTCAGTCGGTGTGCACATTCTAGATACATGCAGCTTTGACACTTACGCGTTGGAGCAATCGATGGATTTTATCCGTGCAAGGAACTTAAACACAATGGACTACACCTGTACTGACGGAAGCCCCCCAAAGTATTCCCCAAAGACATCAGTCGTGGGGGTTATAGGGGCTGCCTCCAGCCTGGTCTCCATTATGGTAGCCAACATTCTCAGACTATTTAAGGTAAGTTGCACACTTATAAAATCCATTCATTTGCATGCAAAAAAAGCGTTTCATAATTAAACGCATGTAACATAAAAACAAGTTTTTTCACGTAAATAGATGTTGTATATATTCTTTCTCTCTCTCTCTCTCTCTCTCTCTGTCTATCTATCTATCTATCTATCTCTGTATATATATATGTGTGTGTATGTATATATATATATATATATATATATATATATATAT
>NC_068983.1:34001068-34001603 GCF_001194135.2 Octopus bimaculoides | reverse complement strand
ATATATATATATGTATGTATGTATAATATAACATATGACCTACGTTGGACCTCTTATTCGAATAATCACTGAACCTGGACCTTAACTATAGTCTATCCATAGTACTTACTCAGCATTACCTGACACATTTATTATCTTATTGACATCATTATATCTTATAATATATATACGTATATATATGTGTGTGTGTGTGTGTGTGTGTGTGTGTGTATAGCTGGGTGCGTGCTTGTGTGTGATGGTGCGTGGCTTAGTGGTTACGGCATTTGGCCCGCGATCGTAAGATCGTGAGTTCAATTCCCGGTGACGCATTGTGTCCTTGAGCAAAACATTTTATTTTACGTTGTCAAACATGAGTAGTACCTGTACTTCAAAGGGCCAGCCTTGTCGCACTCTGTTTCATGGTGAATTTCCCTGAGAACTACATTAAGGTTACACGTATCTTTGGAGTGCTCAGCCACTTGGACTTTAATTTCACATCGTATCAACTGCGACACTCGTCGTCGTAACCTATATGCATATGTATATAGGATATATA
>NC_068983.1:33999729-34000913 GCF_001194135.2 Octopus bimaculoides | reverse complement strand
TATACAGGCACACACAAATAAACACGTAGGTGGAAATTAAAACATTGTTGAAAAAATATTGCTCGAATACCAAACGTTGAGAAACTAAAAGGAAAAGCAAAAAGAGCATTCAGCAAGTGATACATGAAATTTCACGTAATCAGATGGTCTTGATAATTTAGATTGATACGTATCAGTTTGAGCTATCACAACAATCTGAGGAACAGTTGCGTGAAACTCCGTACTTCAGTTTGATCTGTTCTTAGTTTTTTTTCTTTCTTTTCTGCAGCTGCAATAAAATAGTATAAATAAATGTGTCTGTGTTTATGTATGTGTACCTTTAAACATTACCGTTGAGTTCTTTATTACACGAGAATAGATCTACGTCATTCCCTATCAAGGGTTAGAGAATGTAGAGGCTTCGTAGGAAATTGGTTTATTACTATCGTTCTATATAAAAAAGCAGAGAAAAATAGGTCATAGATATAGGGAGATAGGTTTAGGGTGGCTCTATTGTTTACATTATTGTGGCTTTTCGTCCGTCTTTAGGTTCTGAGTTCAAATGTCACCAAGGTGAACTTTACAATTCGTCCTTTCGGAGTCGATTAAATAAGTACCAGTTATGCACTGAGATCGAGGTAATTGACGTAATCTCTGCCACTCCAAAATTCCTGGCCTTGTGCCTATAGCAGAAAGGATTATTATATATACACATATTACATGACTGTCGTCATTGGGAAAATAAATAGAGCCAGGATAATACTAAAAATACTTAATGATACTTAATAATTGCTAAGTGTTTACTGTTTCACGAGGTAATGTGACATTCATACATATGTGTGTATGCGAGTATGTGTGTGAGTGTGCATGTGTGTGTGGGGAGCTGGGAGTGTATGTGTATGTGTGTGCGTGCGCGTGTGTATTTGTGTTTTTATGTATACCTACATACACTTGTTTTTACTTGTTTTGACTTGGTTCAGTCATCTGACTGAGGCCATACTGGGAAACTACCATGAGGAATTTCAGTAGAATTAACTTCAGCACGTATTTATTCTTGCGGTCACTATTGCCCAAGCGCTAAGTTACTGGGACGCAAACACACCAACTCCGGATGTTGAGTACTAGTGCGGGACAACAGTAGACAAAAAAGACACCCACACACACATACATACATACATACATATATATATATATATATATATATA
>NC_068983.1:33995708-33999549 GCF_001194135.2 Octopus bimaculoides | reverse complement strand
ATATATATATATCAATTTATTTATTTATTTATTTTCATATCAGCATCATTTATATCATTAATTTTTGAAACCGTCATTATTATTATTTCGGGCCTTGTGCCTATAGTAGAAAGGATAATTATTATCATCATTAAGGCGGTGAGCTGGCAGAATCTTTAGCACGCCGGGCGAAGTGCTTAGCAGAATGTCGTCTGTCGCTATGTTCTGAGTTCAAATTCCACCGAGGTCGACCTTCCTTTTCATCCTTCGGAGTCGGTAAATTATGTACCAGTGAAACACTGGGGTTGAGGTAATTGACTCATCCCGTCCCTCAAATTGGCAGACCTTTTGGCAAAATTTGAAACCATTATTATTATTATCGTTAATAGTATTATTCTGTTTCAAGCATTAAAAAAAAACCCGCTTAAACTGCCACACGGAGTTTCCCACAACTGTTCATCAGAGAGCGGTGATAGCCCAGACTGACGCATATCTACCTGAATTATCACAACCATCTTATTACGTGAAACCCCATGCAACAGTTTGAGAAGATTTCTCTCTTTTTCTTCTTCTTGTGGTTCCAATAAAATACCTTTGGTACCCGAGTAATAGTGTCTTCAATATCGTTTTGCACCTATGTACTTGATATATGTTTTTATCATTAACCGTTTCCTGGTAGATGTTTCGACATACTCGATAATGCCAAATATACTCGAATATTTCTTGCAGGCGTAGGATTGAATGTGCGGTAAGGAGCTTGCTTACCAACCACATGGTTCCGGGTTCATTCCCACTCCGGGCGTAGGTGGTTGGTCCGGGATTTTTTGGAGAAATTTGTCCAGAGAACTTTTGAATTTTATGGGATCTGTTTCTGTCTTGATGTATTTTGATATAATATTAAAGAGAGCTGGACCTGTTGGGGTAAAGCGATTGTGAAAATGTTAGGCTTTGATACTGTGCGACTAAAATCAGACGTCTCTTTGATTTTAGCCAAGAGTCTTTGTGCTTATTATGACTATCATTCTAACATGCTTTTGAGATTTATAGTCGTTTGGCCACGTCAATATTTTTCTCACCTTAGTATATTTTGAAAATCCAGCTTCATCTTTAAATAGTCGTCATATTTTATCTGCATATTTGTTTGTATTTTCTCATAACACGAACATTTTTCTTTTTATCCTTTGTCTTTCCTTTTAATTTGGTTGAATTATGTTGAGTATGTGCTATATTGATTTGATGGTGATTCTGTTGAATGTATGTGCTGTGAGCTGTGTTATTCTATAGGTCGGTTGCCATAAAATCCAGGTTCCGGCGACAGATGGGACACTGAGATCTTTTCTATTGGTCTATATATGTTTTAAATGTTCAAATTTTACTTATTTCTGACGACATTAATCTTTCATTCTCTATTTTAATAATGCTTGCTTACGTTATCAAATATGTCCAGTGATGAACACAGGGTGTGAGGTACATGGGGATATGGGGGTACACGTAAGGTATAACATAAAATACTATGAAATTCTATGAGCAAGTGTAAAAATATCAAAAGTGAATCAGTTGCGCTGAATTGTGGTAAGGAGTGAAATTTTATTGCAATAGGGTATTGTGCGTGATAACATATCAAGGTTATTTTTAGACTTTGTGTAGTACTGGGAGCCTCGATGCTCTTTGAATATTTCTATTCCTACGTTTTCACACCTGGTACTTCCAATATAATTTACACTGTTTTCACCTTATTTTAGTTTCGAAATCTCCGAAACTTTCTAATTTTCTCCACAACATTCTCACAAGGTTCTTGGCCAAAGCTGTTGCTATTGTTGTTGCTGTTGACATTATTATTATTATAAACATCAGTATGTCTTCCGCTTAAAACTTTCAATATTCATTTCTACTTTAGGTACAAGGCCTGAAATTTTGGGGGAAGGGGCAGTCGATTAGAGCAACCCCAGTACGCAACAGGCACTTAATTTATCAACGCCAAAAGGATGAAAGGCTAAGTCGGCCTTGGCGGAATTTGAACTCAGAATGTAAAGTCAGACGAAATACTGCTAAGCATTTGGCCCGGCTTGCTAACGTTTCTGCCAGCTCGCCGCCTTCATGTGCAAACACATACATATATACATACACACACACACACACACATACATGCATACATACATACATACATACATACATACATACTTATGGATATACTTACATATATAGATTTTCATGCAGATATCTTTATATGTCTACCTATGTTAGTACGTTTGTAAGTGTGTGTGTGTGTGTGTGTGTGTGTGTGTGTGTGTGTGTGTGCATGTGTGTGTGTGAGTGTGTGTCTATCCGTGTCTGTGTGTGCGTGCATGTGAAAGTGACAAAACGAGAAAGCAGGAAAGAAACGCACAGACGATTGGCGTTTCAATGTGTACTTGAAACACTTCTTTATCATTCTTGAGGTTCTTTTCCTAGAGAGAAGAAAATGCTATCTACACATGCCCTGATGAAGAACATCCTTATTGCCTTTAAAACACATAATTGCAAAACGTTTTGAAGCTTGTTATAAGCACTTCAGGTCAAAAACGTTTCTTACTGTCAGCAACATAGGCTCCAAAGTACTTGAATACCTGATATCTGTCAGTGGTAGGCATTCGCTGGAATAAATGGTAGGCAGCGTTCTCTTTATCAATAGTCATGCATTTAGTTTTCTTTGCACTGAATAACATATCGAAACTTCGGCAGCGTTGAAAAATACAATAACTTCAAATCACAAAATCAACATCTGTTAAAGCTTTCATTTTCATATTCATCTGAAGAACACAATTCATAACCGAAGATTTCAAACTCGTTGAGTGAAATGATTTCATTAGCTAAGCAAAATCGACACTCACAGTTATGGTGTGAGTGATTTATTAAATGTAAAAGAGTTTATGCACTTTATAATCCTAGGTTCTAGTCGCAAACATTCTGCGTTTTAAGCTTCGTATATCTAGAGTAAAACGTCGATACCGAAAACGTTCATGTAAGAATGAAGCGCTGAAGTTATTAATTCTTATACGGCAAACGCTCTTATACACATAGCATACAAACACACACACATATACATATACATACACACATACGTAAACACATACATGGATACATACATACATACATACATACATACATACATACATGCATACATACATACATACATTCATTCATACAATCGAAGAACAAGATATATAAACCAAATGCTTGATGCACAAAAGGGATAGACAGGCAGGAAAAGCAGTAAAATATGACAACTGATGAAGACTTTGTGGAGTTAACACCAAAGATATCAGCCATGTCATAGGCAGTTGTCCGAAAATTTCATCACATGTTGTTGTAGCTAGGAAACTGTATAATGATATCCGAGGCCAAGAAATAAGAACCAACAGTATGGTAGCAGCCATAACCATTCACAATAAAATCGAGTTCTGGTGGAAAGTCCCAGTGAAAACCTCAATACAATTTAAACACAATAGACCTGAAATAATGATTTGCGACAAGGAAGAGAAACTGTAGTTGTGGAAATCAGCTACCCAGCAAACGTTAACATAAAACTGAAGATCAGTGAAACAGAGAATACCCACGCTGAGCTATTGGGAAATCTGCAGTTCCTCTCTCCACATCACAAGTTCAGGTTTATACCTGCAATTATTGGGGCACTGGGATATGTACCACACTACCTAAATAACAATCTTGAGAAATTAGGCCTCTCAAAACCAGTAAGGCGAGACCTGATTCGAAGATTATTATTAGTATCATTATTATTTTATGTTTGACTTTTGCTTTGCATTTGTACAAGTTGGATCCGTAGTAGTGGTGGTGGTGGTGGTGGTGGTGTTGGTGGTGGTGG
>NC_068983.1:33992504-33995698 GCF_001194135.2 Octopus bimaculoides | reverse complement strand
GGTGGTGGTAGTAGTAGTAGTAGTAGTAGTAGTAGTAGTAGTAGTAGTAGTAGTAGTAGTTGTTGTTGTAGTAGTATCATTATTATTATTTTTAAACATTGAGGGCTTTGTCGCAAAACTACAGTTTTGTATTCTGACGTTGCTTAACTATAGTGGAAGGAACGATGATATTTATTACATCTCAGGACACCAAAATGCATCTTATTATATTGTCGCCATTGACTCAGAAAACATAACATGTGCCAAAAATCTGTCAGATGTTGTATTTGTATATAATTATTTTTTTTATGTTACGTTCTCCATTCAAGGCCTTTAGCGCAACATTGATTAAACATAGATTGTATAACAAAGAAGCACATATATAAAAGGCTAAACCAATAAGAAAACAACATAAAACTCCTTACTAAGTGATATATGAGAAAACTAAGTAAAATAAACATTAGAATAAAATGGAGCTAGAACAAAATTAAACTACTTCTGAACCGGAATGTCTCAAAATTGCTTGCTGACATTGCCAACTATCTAAAAAGAAAATTGTTCAAGATGTCCAATTTTGTTATTCGAAAACAATTATATATATTTGTACGTGTGTGTGTGTGCATGATCGCGTGTGCAGGCATGTGTGTATGTGTGTGCATTGTTTGTGTGCGTGTCATTTCGTGTCTTTCTGCGTGTGTGTGTGTGCGTATATGCCTTTGTGTAAGTGATGTATTTGTGTATGTGTGTATGGTTGTGCGTGTATATGCGTATATTTGTACTTATCTGTGTGTCTATGTGTATGAATATATATATAGATAGATAGAGAGAGAGAGAGAGAGAGAGAGAGAGACAGACAGACAGACAGACAGACAGACAAACAGGCAGACAGACAGACAAACAGACAGACAGACAGACAGACAGACAGAGTTATGTACATGGATAAGTTGGTGTGTCTTTGTGTGTGCAGGGGTCTTCTCGAAGGCGTGAATGATATTCTATGCTCTAAGAAGGCTGCATGTTGGCAACGTTTTCGCGTGAGACAAAATGTAGCACTTCTGGTTTTTACATTCTGAGCAGAAATTCCTGGAGGCCGATTTGCTTTTCATGCTTTCACAGATAAATTAAATATCAGTCCAGAAATAGGGGCTGAAGATGTCTTTCTCCAAGATTACTGCCCTTGTGACAAATTTTTAAACCGTTATTTTATACTTAACTTTACATTTCATTCTTTTGTAGATAGTTTGGGTGAGAAAAGAAAAATACCAATCAATGGGTTAGGTCGATAAAAATGACTTCTCTTCCTGGAAAATTTAGGCTTTGTAGTATTGTTCAATAATACCATTATTTGTATATCAAAATAGGATGGCAATATGGTTGAGTGTTAGATTAAACCATATGTCTTGTGTTATTTAGTTAGTTATTGTTCAATCCTTACCGAGGCCAACTGTGTCTTTCATTTGCTAGTCTGATAAAATTATATACTAATGGAATATAGATCGTAGTCAGTTATTCGTGATAGAGTATAGCCTAGTAATGTTTATTTTACTTTTACTAATTGCCCATGTAGTTGTGAACAGCTAGCGGCCTTCCTTCCTCTGGAACGTCTCATTCTCGACTCAAAGGAACATGCCAGATATCGCTGTTGAACTGATAGAAGGTTCCACCATCTACCATTTGGTAGACACTAAAAATGAGAATACTGCGGGGAGCGAAATTAAATGCATTGATGAAATACGCAATGCAACACTAGGACCACAAAATGAACACATAACTTATGATCATGAACTGAACACCGCTACCAGTCAGATTTTGCACATAAAGAGAAATTCTGTTCTAGCCCCCAAACTAAGAAATCAACTTTTTATTTACATATAGCTGAATCGATAGAATCTTTGGAGAAAAAATATCCTCGGCAGCATTTTGTTATGTGGCGTTAATTTCAGAGTTTAAATCTCCCCGATCTCAGTTTTGCTTTCCATCGTTATATGTTTCGTAATAATAATATCGCTGAAATAGGCTTAATACGTTACCATGTTTAATCTAAACCTACCGTATAGTCGTTGGCTGACTTTTCCTGAGTCCATTTTGTTGCAAGGAGAAATTTGTTACAAGAACAACTCAGATAAAATACCCTCATTAATTCCAAAAGTCACAGAGGCCACGTGGGAGTAGTCATAAAAGCCGCATTTATCCTTCTAGATAATTTTAAAAAAAGACAATATACTAGGGTTAATGTAACTATTCATTATGTGTGCCACTGTGTTTACGTTTCACATGAATCTCATTCTGTATCTCGCGGTTAGTTGTTCATTATACTCTCTCAGTATAGATTATCTAGGCTAACATGAGTAAAATATCTTGATTCAGAATGATACAACGTAGCTTCAATGACAGGTTACGCAGCTGGGGTTGTCAGTTGGAGGTAAAGTCGTCTAACTGTTTTAGCCACTCAGTTGCAGCTGTCAGAAGGTTCTTTTATCATATCACACAGACAGTATCTACTTTTGCATAAACAATTATTAAAGTACCAAAACGACAATAGCAATAATGGTTTGTGATATTGTCACGTGGCGTGATATTTGGATGAGGAGTGTTGGTAATTATTCAATGATTTTTGTATATCCTAAAGAATGTGAAAGAAGTGTTTGGTTTTAGTGAGTTTCGAACTTAGAACGTAAATGCCTTCAATTCAGTCTTAATATTTTCATATGTAGACACAATGTCGGTCATTTCTAAGGAGACAAGGCAAGTCGATTACATCGTCCACTGTACTTGATTGGTTCTTCATTTTATGGAAGCTGGAGGGATAAAATGGCATCTTTGACGTCGGAGGTACTTGAACACATAACGAAAAGAGCTGAAAAATACATTTGTCTAACGATTAATCCAATCCACCACTTATATAGCTGCACATTGTATATTATAAATATAAATTATATAATATACAGTATAATGTATACGTTGGTTACGTTCATCTTAGTGGTGGATTTATGTATAAGATCATAAGGGATGATATGGCGTCAATTGTCTTGCAACACACACATATACATAACTAGCGAAAAAGAAGGTTATGTTCGGAAACAAGTATTCGATTCAGAAGAAACACGCACATTCAAACACACACACACACACACGCACACACATATATATATGTATATACAGGCACACGAGCAAGCAAATATATGCACACAGTGAAAAATAGCTGTGTATATATA
>NC_068983.1:33989515-33992249 GCF_001194135.2 Octopus bimaculoides | reverse complement strand
TCGACGGTTTTTATTCCCATGCTAGCCACTTGATAAAATCAATATTTTAAATATCGATCTTATCCTTATTTATATGTATATATATATATATATATATATATATATAATATGTATGTATGGATTCATGTATGCATGCGTGCAATTATTTAATGGTATCATTTTAAAGCAGTTTTTAAAATACCAACCTCATACCATTTGCTGATGGGGAGTTCAATGCTGAAAATTGAATCAAATTTATTAATTCCCAGTCCCATGACATAAACAAGGAAACATGTACACACGCGCGCGCGCGCACACACATACACATATAAGACAGAAAGAAAGGATGTAAGAAAGAAAGGAAGTTAGATAGATAGATAGATAGATAGATAGATAGATAGATAGATAGAATCGAAAATACAATTATACTTCCGTTTTGCTAAAGATTTTTGCATTCCATCATTATTAAATCTTTACGAAACAATGAAATTATTCCCGGATATCAGTTAAGGGAAGAATGATATTTTTTGGATGCATTAAATCCTTGAGGAATTATGAAGAACTACGTGGATCTGTTTGTTGCAGGCTTATCTTATATTTCTACCCAGTTTTGGAAACTATTTTGGAAATGAAATTTTGCGTTATACTAATCTATTTTCCTATTGTAGAGGAAAATATCTGAATTCCTGTGGCAAGCATTTGAAAGAGAAAATAAGCCATCATTCATCTTCATGTTTACGTGGATCTACATCAAAGCCTCAATAATATGTTACTACCAACATAATTTCTACTAGAAGGTAAAAACTGATGTCTTAAAGCCTCGATGAAGTTAGGAAACTTATGCACATACACACACACACACACACACACAGAACGAGAGAGAAACGCGTGCGCGCGCATATAAAACTTTAAGCAAATCTTTAATGTAAGTCAAACGTGTGTTTGTTAGCGTGTGTGTATGAGTGCAACCATGTGCAGACACGCACAGATACTACCTCCGCATATCCGTTTTTAGTTTAAGACAGCGAAGTTTAATCTGAAGGAAATTTCCTTGCTATTTCGACAATATGCTCCCTCACTAAGCTAGTTTCTGTATGTGTAATCTACAGCATGAAACCACATCTCCACATTACTATCTGACAATTACAAGATCTGTAAATGTTCACCATCTGAGCAACACTAATGGTCAGAATATAAAAAAAACGATCAAATTGCTCCAATTAACAAGTTGGCACCAAATGAAGAGCGTTGGACAAAATTCATTTTAATATTTCATACAGATATTCTCCTAGTAATGTGTGCTGCAGATTTTATTCTCTGATGTGCTCACAGTTTTTATTGTTCTATTCCAGTCTTATCCAACTTTTGGGACATGGACTGAATCCCTGTTTTATTGGATTACTTCGGCACAAAATGTGCAAACTTTATGCTGACAAGTATCCTTGTGTGGTGGCTTGACATTCCAGAAATAACAACCGCATCTTACTCAAATCACAGTTTATGATTTTATAGCAAATATTGGATAACAGAGTAGATTTGTTACGAAAGTCTGTAATTTAGTGGAATCGTTAAGACGTCAGAAAAAAAAGAAAAATACCTCGCCACTTTTCTTCAAGTTTTTTACGTTTTGAGTTCAAATCCTGTCGAGGTCACTTTTGCATTTTATCCTTTCGGAGTCAATAAATTACCAGACAATTACTGGAGTTGATGCAATCCATTTGCTCCCTCCTTTCAAAATTGTTGTACCGGTGCCAAAATATCAAGTAATTATGTTAGAAAGAAAAAACTGCAGATGGTCATAGCTGGAATGTTGTTGACCGTAAGTGTAATCAATAAGCGTTAACTGGGGCTATGAATTTAAATCCTTAAGTATTAATCCTCAGCAAACATGTGACAAAGTGCGTATTTTATCCTACACAGTTTTTGTTTTATAAATTCACATCAGAAGAAACTCTGTTTATTTAAACATGATTAACAAAATGTTTGATTGACAAGCAAACTCCAGCTTCAAACCTCACACTTCACATTTAATTACGTAAGACAGTAATCCCTATTATCTCGAACAGCAGACAACAACTCTCGGCTCTAAGGGTAGTTGTATATCTTTTCTACCCACAGTTAAGAAAAGCAACACCATGACGCTTGGTCAAATGTTGTCTAACTGATTCCTATCAATTACATCTATAATACTTTCGAGAAAGAGACAGAGAAAAGACGCATTAAGTTTGTCCAAGATACTTAGGTTTCATATTGTCGTACAAAACTGATATTTATAAAGAAAATGCTACATTTTATTCTTTCTTTTCATGTTTCGGCTTGCAAAGCGATTAGAAACAAAACAGCGCTGTAACAAATTCTACATAATATTCAGTCTTGTCACATCTACGTCATGTTTCAAATCTTGCCAAGATTGGTTTTGCTGTTTATCCATTTTACGATCGATAACATAAATGGCATAAGTCATTGGCTCAAGTTTATCGATTCTGCTGTACCTTACAAATTTGGACAACATATAACGCACAAACAGACACAGTTACGTCACGTTACAAGCATTTATGTTTAAATCTAGACATACATATATAGGCGCAGGAGTGGTTGTGTGGTAAAAAGCTTGCTTCCCAACCACATGGTCCCAGGTTCAGTTTCACTTTCACTTTCACTGCGTGGCACCTTGGGGTCGACCATAGCCTTATGAGTGGATTTGGTAGACGGGAACTGATGCTCGTCGTATATATATATATATATATATATATAT
>NC_068983.1:33981633-33989056 GCF_001194135.2 Octopus bimaculoides | reverse complement strand
TATATATATATATATATATATATATATGTATATATATATATGTATATATAATAGAAATTTACCCTAGAAATTGTAATATCAGACACAACTTACATAATACATTATGTAGAGGAAGAGAGGCAGCTTTATTGGAGGCGAGAGCAAAATTTCGGCAAATTAGAGCACGCCAATCAGCGAGGACATCGGGTGAGGTTCATTCTACCAGCTAGAAATTGCAGTGAAATCAATGTGTAATTATAGCATAACATCTTGAGAGCGCTGTGAATCCTGTACACACTCGAAATGAATAGAGGGTGGGGGGGGATAATTTTGATGTAGATGAAGAAGATGGTGTGTTCCTCATAGGGAAGCCTTTCGTCATATATCTAGTTAGTCAGAGCTGCCGATTTGGGATATACGATCATAACCATCATCATCGTCGTCGTCGTCGTCGTGAAAATTATCATCGTCGTCAGCATCGTCGACATCAGCGTCATCATCGGTTCATCAGTGACTTTGTTGACATCGTGTACCTCATAATTATGATCATCATCACCACCCCACCCCACCCCACCACCACCACCAAAACAACAACACCTACAACAGCCGCAGCAACAACCACAACAACAACAGCCGCAACATCAACAATCCAACAATGTAGTGGACAATAGTTTACGGCCAAACTTCAGGATATCCGACAAAGATTGCCTTAGCCATATCAGTTTACAAATCTTTATTCAGAACAAACTGCTACCATTCTGTATTATTTTGCTTTTAATTAAGGGATTGTGAAAAAGGGGCGGTGAGGAAAGAAGATGGTGTATAAGCATTAAAGAATACATCAACCTACAAAGGAGAGAATCGTGACTGGTTTCAGACAGAGTAGAAATGGTGAAGAGGAAGTTGAGGATGGAAGAGGGATACATTCAGTAATGGAATGTTTTATCCCAAGAAAAAGAAACAAATATTTACGATATATTTTGCGTGGAATAAAAAGAAAAGCAACAAGATGGCAGAAGCTTTAGCACGCCGGTCAATATGCCTATCGGCATTTCGTCTGTTTATACATTCTGAGTTCAAATTCCGCTGACGTTGACTTTGCCTTTCATCCTTTCGGAAGCGATAAAATAAGTACTCGTCAATTACTGTGTTTGATGTAAGACGGTGAGCTGGTAGAAACGTTAGCACGCCGGACGAAATACTTAGCGGTATTTCGTCTGTCTTTACGTTCTGAGTTCAAATTCCGCCAAGGTTGACTTTGCCTTTCATCCTTTCAGGGTCAATAAATTAAGTACCAGTTGCGTACTGGAGTCGATTTAATCGACTGGCCTCCTCCCCAAAAATTTCGGACCTTGTGCCTAGAGTAGAAAAGAATTACTGACGTTGATGTAATCGGTTTACTCCTCCCCCGAAATTGCTGGTAATGTGCCAAAATTTGAAGCCAATATATGAAGAATGCGAAAGATTAGATTTCTTGGTTGGAATGAGACTTCATAATGGGAACCAAACCTTGAAATACATGCCAATGCCAATAAGTTTGGCGAACTGATGAAAAACAGAATAGGTAGTTTAAATGATTTACCAAATTCAGGGCTGTATTTTTTTATTGCTTTTACTAGAGAAAAACGAAATTCAATAATGTTTAGAGAACCCTTCATTGAATTTCGTTTCCATTCTCTCGATGTCTAAAGCAAAGCATGAAAAGCAAACGTCACTACAATGAGTTAAGTATCGCATTACACAGAGGAAAGCATGTGATACGCCTCTTTATTATATCAGTTTTACGACTGATTCCAGTTGATTAAGTTTTCTAATTATACAACGTGGCATAATACACATCATGGCTCTTTTCAGTTCAAACAAAGTAATTGTAACTTATAAAATAAAAGCAACATAACTGGACCATTTATATACTGCTAACATATTCATGACAGCACATTGCTAAGTGAAATACAATAAAAGATCCGAAGTCTCACGTCAGAGTTGAATTAATGATGTAGAAGTAAGAATGGTAATCATATTACTAATAAAATATAACGAGATTATATATCTATAATGTTTTGTATCTGACCGACACCATATTGAGATATTTGACGTCATACAATATGCATAGAACCATAAACACACACACAGACACGCACACGCATACATACACACATACTCTGGCCTATACAGAGACATACATGCACTCACACATTCACACATACGTATATGAGTGAGCAAATGAAAGAAAGTATCACTCACATATTTGGTTAGAATCACATGTATTAAATAAGCAGATTGACTTAGTGATACAAGTTTTGTGTTTAGTGCACATTCATTTCGTCATATGTTTGGAAATAGAGTGTGTGCGTGTGTGTCCGTGTGTGTGTGTGTATATATAAGCAGACAGATAGTTAAATAGATAGATCTGATCGACACTACATTTCATGTTTTATCTCTCCACAATATATCGACAATTAAAAATGTTGGATCAAGTACCCTGTTATTTTTGCTGAGGCGGTTCTTGATAAAATGATATCCGACTTCAAAATCATTCGATTGACATTGACTAAGAACTGACTTCCCTTCATTATAGACATGCTCTAAATAAAGGAAACTGAACCTTCGTCATTCTCGACAATACGTATTCTGTACGTGCAATGCAGATATATTACATCTGGCTTTGGATAAAAGAAAATACAGGAGGATCGGTTGCGCACTGAGGTCGATCTAATCGACTGGGCCGCCTCCTCCAAAATTTAGGTCGTGTGCCTAGAGTAGAAAAGATTAAATTAAGGCGGCGAGGTGGCAGAATCGTTAGCACGCCGGGCGAAAAACTTAGCGGTATTTCGTCCGTCATTACGTTCTGAGTTCAAATTCCGCCGAGGTCGACTTTGCTTTTCATCGTTCCGGGGTCGATAAATTAACTACCAGTTACGTACTAAGATTGACCTAATCGACTGGCCTCCTCCTCCAAAATTTCGAGCCTTGTGCCTAGAGTAGAAAAGAATATATTCCCCTCTCAGATTCACGCACTTATTGCTGCGGTCCTTCGGTTTTTCTAAACCTTGAGAGAGACCTTGGAAGGTTCGGTCTCCAGCCAGGCCTTCCACAGTACCCTTAAAACCAGGAACATTTCAGCACCCCTCGTAGCTCTTTTGGTAAGAATTTCGCTTGACAGTCGTGAGATCTCGGGTTTGCTTCCACAGTATCGCTTCTCGGTTTACGAAACCTTAGTGAGTGAAATCACGTGGGCGGAAAGTGTGAGTCAAGGCGTCGGATAGATTGTGCCTGTGGGTCAATAGTCAATCGTTTATTAGTCACTTTGTCACACTAATTTTGATCAAGCGTCTGTGTAATACTCAGCTATTTACATGTGAACTAATAGATTGTGCAGTTCATCGAAAAACTGAATGATCCTCGTCATAACTGACCGAGGGTCTGTTATTCCATGTGTTCATTGAGTTATTTTTCAAATGACGTACGCAGATACTTGTACACTTTCCATAATCCTCTGGTAGAAACAATATAATATAGTGTATGGCAAATTTGGTCGTTTGAATTACAGGTACACTTAATCCACTAATCTTCCGCCTAATTTCCGTCTATCCAATTTCACTAACAAGATCTCAGTTGATTAGGGGAAATGATAAATTAAACTATCTAGAATGTCAAGAAGTGAGATCAATCGTGATATCTCGAAATTGCAACGTTAGTTTCTTAATCACTCATGCAGGTCACGCCTGTTTCCATCGTGCAGATAGTATTCCCACAGACAACTGTATTTCACTCTTTCTAATTATGAAAAAAAAAAAAGCTTTTCATTTTCTGAGATGGATTACATCGATTCCAGTGTTCAACAGACACTTAGTTTTTATCAACCTCAAAGGGATGAAAAGGAAAGTCGACCACTGCGAAATTTGAACTCAGAATGTAAAGAGACGGAAGAAATGGCTGCTACATACTCTGCCCGATGTGCTAACGATTCAGCCAGCTAACCGCATTCTTGAGAGAGTTTTATTATATACTCTTTTACTAGTTTCAGCCATGCGGCCTTGGTCATGCTGGAGCACCAACATGGTCTTTCTGACTTCCTCAGTCTGGGTGTTTCACATCACTACTCCTGTATGTGCCTTTGTCCCAGCTGTTCGTACATTTAGTGTATAATGAAGTTTAATTCCGCTTCCCTCGTCTGTACCTCATGTCGGGCTGCTGGTTCATCCGGTATTGTGGAGAGGAGGGTGTCTAGTTCCTTTTTGAAGACATCTACTTCCATCTTTTGCAAATTTCTTAATTTTTGTGGCAGGGCATTGAAGAGCTGTGAGCCTTTGAACCCTAGACTATTGCAATACCTGGTTCTGAATTTAGATGGAGTGAATGGTACCTTTGATTCAATACAATGGCAGTCAATTCTGGCATTTGTATAACACTCAATGCCAAAGTTAGGTACTAGCCCTTCTAGGATTTTCCATATGTATATTTTTGCATATGTCTCACGCCTTCGCTCCAGGGAGTAAGCCTGTAGTTTTCTCAGCCTATCCTTGTAGCTCATCCACTGCACTGTTTCAATATTTTTAGTGTGGTGGCGTTGGAATGCTTCAAGCTCCGCTGTTAGTTTGGCAATATTAATTGTAGTTAAAAATAGAATACACTTGAGTGGATAACCAAACACCGACTAACGTTATATTTAAATATTTATTTCTAAATTACAAACACACACTCACATATACATCCATGTTCACTCACACACATACACACTTTTAACTGTATACAAAGAAATATATGTTGAAAGCAAGGGAAAATATTATCTGATAACGATATGCATAAGCGCCAGTATCGGATGCAATTTAAAGTCGAACCGAAGACACTCAGTATGTCTAATATAAGTTAAATATATGTTTTAAATAATTTCCTGTCAGAAACAATTTTGTGTATAGGAGTATATGTGTATGTGTGCACGAGTGAATATTTGAATTAAGTTATTTTCTGTATATCGTGCTTATCTATTTTACCAAGTAAACATTTATCTTCCATAAAATTCTATATGCGTGTATATATATCTCACGTTATACACACGATTCACAGATTCATATATACATATTTATTTGTGAGGGGAAGGGGGTATTTCTGCTTGTCATGAATGACTTTATTGTAAAAGAATTGCTTGTATGCTTTTCTTTTAAGTTTCTTTATTTTTATCTTAAACATTACACTGTCGCTAACACAGTGACAAAGCTTTCTAGTCTGTGTGAAAAGAGTCACAGGATATGTGAATATGTATGTATTAGTCACATATTCACATATATCATTTGTGGATATGTGAATCAGTCAACGTATGCATATTTGTAAGCAACATTAATTATATCTTTTCACTCAAGTGGAGGCGCAATGGCCCAGTGGTTAGGGAAGCGGACTCTCGGTCGTGGGATCGCGGTTTCGATTCCCAGACCGGGCGTTGTGAATGTTTATTGAGCGAAAACAGCTAAAGCTGCACGAGGATCAGGCTGAGGGCGGTGGCCAACCCTGCTGTACCCTTTCACCACAACTTTTTCTCATTCTTTCTGTGTCTGTTGTACCTGTATTACAAAGGGCCAGCCGTGTCATGCTGAATCTCCCCGAAAACTACGTTAAGGGTACACTAGTCTGTGGAATGCTCGGCCACTTATAGGTTAATTTCACGAGCAGAATGTTCCGTTGATCGGATCAACTAGAACACTCATCGTCGTATCCGACTGAGTGTCACGACGATTTTCACTCAAGCAATGTGTATACATAACTCTTTCATCTTTAACCCTCGAGTGTGTATAGGATACCTTTTTTTGTATGCATGAGTGTGTACTGTATTCAAATACGGGGCTGTGTGTATATCTAATTCCAGGAGACACTGTAACATTAACCTATGCTTTATATCTATTCATGCATACTTCTAAGTATATGTAGATTTATGTTTATGTATGTACGCATGCATACACACTGCTTGGTGGTAGGGTTATATAAAATGGAGCTCCGTATATTCGTCATCCGCTTCGCAACTATTTTCCCTTTAAACTTTAAGAAGCCTTGCAGATTTTTTATCAACCCAGGTATGTTAATCATCTATAAAGTGCGAATTTTACAACTACGTTCTTTCTTGGAGTAAGAACGAAACTGTGGTCCGGATCAAATTGTCGTATAGCATTGCAGCAGTCATTATGAGCGTTAAAGTCATATTGTGTCTTGAATTTTCTCATTAATGATTCACATATGCCTCCTTCTTTCTATAATTTTTTTGAGGATATTGATACCAAAACCTAGCAGAAATTCATAAGAGAGCGTGTTTGTTTCTGATCCCAAACAACATATCTTCCTTGGTGAATAAATTTGCCTGCTACTCGAATAATTATGTTTCACCAATAATTCTTGTTACCTGTCAGTTACAATATGTTCATCTTCCTTTGTTATTATTGTTTCTTTCGCTTCTTTTCTATATTTACTCTAAGCGACCCACCACAAAATGCCTCAAGAAGACATTATTCTACCATATCTAGCAAACTTGCGGTTTGACTTCAATGTCCCTTGTGCATCCATTTATTGTCAAGTGATCAATTCTGCATTTCATGTAAACTATCTTAGATAATTCTGAAATCTTAAATAGATTTGTCTATATCACTTGTAAAGAGATATGTAACAACATTTATTATACGTCTCTCTTGAAGACCATTATCTATCGTAATAACATTTTTTATTTTCGTACTTGCAAGCTTGAACGAGTGAGATACTAAACATTGTGTCTGCTGATGATATTGCTTCAGTGTTATAAGCCGGGTTAGTTATAGCTTTAATATAGATTTAAAGCCACGACCATCTCCCTTGCGAAGAAAATCTAATCTGTCCAATCCCCTCTCATGTTCAATTTTCTTGAAAATTCCGGAGTTCTTACATTTATGTCGATAATTTCTTGCAATATTCAACTCAGAATGCCAAGGGTAGATTTTTGCAATATGAGCTACATGCATGTGGTAGGTTAACATTCTAGATGACTCTCCGGCTATTTTCTCCGTCTCATCATTTCTTCTTTAGAGGGATTTCCATTCGTTTTCAAATTGTTATTGTAATAGGACATCTTTTGCGGATATTGCGCTGTTTATATTAAAACTACGATGGAATGATTTAGGATCATCTCCACTATATGATGTAATATTTGGCTTTATATTTTAATCTTTTAGCCATAGCTACATCTGTAGATGTTAGTTACACATAACGGCAACAGGCCTTCTGCTGAGAAGTATATAGCTTTTCGTTTGGTGATCTGTTGCGTTTGAGCTGAGTATCGTCAATTATCAGTGCGAAAACACTTTCCTAAGATGTCTGTTCCAACTCATCTCAAGTTACCTCGCTCATTTATTCGATTTTGAAACATTGGATATTTGAGCGTTAGGGATATGTTGTATATATATATATATATATATATATATATATATAT
>NC_068983.1:33977522-33980960 GCF_001194135.2 Octopus bimaculoides | reverse complement strand
GTTCCCGTAACGTTTGCGGTTCGGCAAAAGAGAATCCGATTAAAATAAGTAGTAGGCTTCACAAGGAATAAGTCCTGGGATCGATTTGCTCGACTAAAGGCGCTGCTCCAGCATGGCCGTAATCAAATGGCTGAAACAAAATGAAAGAATATATGTCAAACCTAACCTGACCACACAGTCATTTCAGAAAGCGGTTGTCTTCGCCGAATCTATCCTCCCCTGTATCCAATCTCATAGATATCTCCAACAAAACACAGCTAATGTGTCCAATCAATAAAATGCTAATAAATCTGCTGCCATGTTTACTGCTGATATCCTTGGTGTTTACGTTATATTAATAGTTTATTTTTGTTTTTCTTTCTTGGTTTTGCTTGTTTGTGCGTTTTCGTTCATTTTTTTTTTTGCGTTAGCTGTTGCTGTTTTTCGTGTATTTTGTTTTTATTTTTATATTTTAGTTTCTCCTGTAATGTGTTTGCAAATGTTCTGCAGATGCTCTGTTGTCATCTGCCCGTTCCTTTTATATATTGCTTTAAATAGCCTGTGATGGTTGTAGCAGAGGCAACGTGTATGTGTATGCATATATGTATGATGATGATGTTGATAACAATGTTGTTGTCGTTGTTGTTGATATTGTTGTTGTTGGTGGTGGTGGTGGTGACGATGATGTTGGATTTTGGTAGTAGTGTTGGTGGTGCTGCTTGTGTTAGTGGCAGTGGTGGTTGTGGTTGTGGTGGTGGTGAGTTGGTGGTTGTGGTAGTGGTGGTGGTTATGATGATAACGTCGACGACGACGACGATGACAACGACGATGATCAATGATAATGTCGATGATCTTGAGGACGAAGCTAACACATATCATGAAGCTAACAGATATTACTGTTACTGTTGTTTTTCTTTTTTTTTCTTCTCTATGTCTTGTCCCGATTATTCACTCCTGTTGTTATCATTGCCATTATCCCCATCATCGTCATCAGTATCATCACATGCATCATTTTTTGCATTATGGTCATCGTGGCCCTAACCACGATCTTAAAGATGATAGTCACGGTGATGGTGTCCATCGTCGTTGACCACAAACTCATTACAAATAGTAAGTGCATAAGTAAATTTCTTTCTCGTGTCATATAAGCCCATAATGCCGTTTTGGCGTGGCGAATATATTCACCACCTGGACGGGACGCTGGTCCGTCGCAGGAAGTCTCACTTTTGCCAGTTGAGTGGACTGGAGCAACGTGAAATGAAGTGTTTTGCTGAAGAACACAAAGCGTCGCTCAGTTCAGAAATCGAAAACACAATCTTACGATAATGAGTCCAACACCGCTAACCATTAGGCCACGCACCTCCACCCTCATTACAAATACCATTTTACCATCAGAAACTTTTTATTTATCATTCATATAATATTATTTACATTTCATCCTATTGTCGTTGATTCGTAGTCGTTATTGTCATTTAACCCCGGGTCAAGTCTGACCCCAGACCTACAATGGAAGGGATGCTATCACTGATCATATCCCTTTTTAGTATCGTCTTGGTCTATATTGTCCAACGTTTCCTTTTCCTTAAGACCCTATGTGCGATTTGAAGCTGATTAAGCTGCTATTTCTAGCAAACCAAGCGACTCCTACAGACTTTGTTTTTATTTGTTATTGTTGTTTAGACGGATCTCATTCATCCGTCACTTTGATCCCGTCTATTATGTTAGACAACGTGATTCTCGGCTCAAAATGAAACTAGATTCACGTTATCTAATGCATGATTTTTAAACGACCATGGAGATGTATTCCAGGAAGTCTTAGCTGCTCTTTCTACCAGTTCAATCAGCCACGATTCGTTCACTTGTTATATTGTTGTTGCAGTTGATTTTATTGATGTTGTTATTGTTGTGGTTATTGTTTTTCTTGTAACTGGTGGCGTTGCTTTGGTGATATCGACACCTACCATCATTCATAATCATTGCTATTGATATTCGGGTCGTTACTGTCCTGAACATATTGTTACTATTTACTGTAGTAGTAGTAGTAGTAGTAGTAGTACTAGTAGTAGTAGTAGTAGTAGTAGTAGTAGTGATGATCGGGTTATTGCTTAAAAGTGTTTCTTTGTTGTTGTTACTTCCTGTTCA
Source organism: Octopus bimaculoides (assembly GCF_001194135.2). Taxonomy (NCBI): domain Eukaryota; kingdom Metazoa; phylum Mollusca; class Cephalopoda; order Octopoda; family Octopodidae; genus Octopus; species Octopus bimaculoides. The sequence goes on along the minus strand of NC_068983.1, from coordinate 33,978,839 downwards.
GCGGTCTTTTCATTACATTCTGAAACTGGTACTGCTGCTGATGTTGCTGGTGTTGCTGCCGTTAGTGCTGCTGTGCTTTTTGCTGCTGCTGCTGCTTTTTGCTGCTGCTGCTGGCCTTGTTACCATTCGTATTAATGGTGATACTGGTGTGATTGTATGAAGACCATGCTGCTCAATGATGGTGAGGCTCTTACAGACTATTAGTGATGATGCGGTGAACATCTCTGCGTTAATGGCAACTGTAATGGGACTGTGGGTCGGAGGCGTTCTTAACGAGAGATTTGGTGGTGATTGCCGGGATGCTGCTGTTAATGCACGTGCTGTTGTTGTTGTTGCAGTTGCCTTGTTGTTGTTGTTGTTGTTGTTGTGGTGGTGGTGGTGGTGCTGATGGTTTTGTAAAAGTGCTAGTCTTGGGTCTATGGAGATTTTAAGTACTCCTATCAGTTTTAAGTTGCGCCGCCATTGTAGTGATGGCGGCGAGGACGGTGTCGATGGTTATTGTAATGATGAAGATGATGATGATATTGAGCATGATGATGATGATGTTCATCATCATCATCATCATCATCATCATCATCATCATCATCATCATCGTTATCATGAGGATCATTATGGTGTGGTAATGGTGGTGGTGATGATAAAGATCATGGCGATGATGATAATGATGATGTGGTGGTGGTGGTGGCGGCGGCGGCGGTGGTTGCCGTAGCGATGATATTGGTGTAAGAGCTGATAGTTGATAGGGCATGGTATTCTTGGCGTGTTTGAAACTTATGCGGCATCGGTGGTTGTGGGTAGGGCTGCTGGGCAACTTTTAACCCTTATACTGATGTGAGTCATTTCATAATAATGTTAACGACGGGTGATGCCGGAGATAAGAAGTGAGATTATGCATTGCTGGTATCCTTAACGGTGGTGGTGGTGGTGGTGGTGGTGGTGGTGATCGTCATCGTCGTCGTATTGCTCATGGTGGTGCTTATGGTAATATTGATGATGTATTGATCGTGTTGTTATTACTGTTTAGCCCCAGGTGGCCCTGATTTAGTCGACTCAGTATCAAAGACGGTTCGGCCATAATCATCATCTTCTGCCTTTTACCTTTTATTATTAGACTTGGATCACCTTCAAGAATTTCTAGTCGAATGAAACAAATCCATTCACTAATTTCTTTTTTTAAGTCTCGTATTAATTCTATCGGTGTTTACTTTCTTTTTTTTTTTTTTTTTTTTTTTTCTGAATCGCTAATTTACAGGGACGTAAACACACCAACAACAGTTGTTAAGCGCTTCTGGAGACAAACACAGACAAGAAGACACA
>NC_068983.1:33973674-33975682 GCF_001194135.2 Octopus bimaculoides | reverse complement strand
AGAGACAGCTGATGAAGGGATATTCCAAGGGGCTTTCCGTTTTCCTATGTGTTCGTTCCGTTGTCTGTAGTTTATTGTTCTAACGTCCTGTACCCTGATATGCATGTATATATACATGTAGATGTAAGTATGTACATATATGTGTGTATACATGTATATATATTCTTTGTATTATTATATATATATATATATATATATATATATATATACACGACGGGTTTAGTCGGCCGGAGCCTATGGTAGAAGACAAGATGCCACGCGTAACGACTGAACCCAAAACCATGTGGTTGAGACGTAAACGTCATACTACACAACTAAATTCAATAAAATTTTAACGGCGGTGTTGTCAAAGGTGATATTTTCTGCGTATCTGTGACGGTCTTGTCAGTTACATTATTGGTGATAGTTCTGTTGATAGAGATAATGGCGTTGGTGATGGCCTCATTTTTTTGTTGTTGTTGTTTTCGTTCTCTCTTACCGATGTCTTCATAATAGTTGTGGCGGTGGGATATTAACCACATCGATGATGATGATGACGATGATGATGGTGGTGGTGGTGGTGGTGGTGGTGGTGGTGGTGGTGGTGGTGATGATAGTAATGATGTTGTTGATATTAATGTATTTTACCCTCGTGGTGCTTCGAAGTTGTCATGTCGTTGATATTGGTGATGTTGGGTGTAGCGTGTTGTGGTAGACAGCCACGTGATAACATCTGAAATAAAACAAGTAAAAGACACATGGGCACTTTTGCTTTATGTGTATGCTTATAAAATAAACAGCCAAGCTTCTATGTAACTTGCTGTCTGGCCTGTCTAGATAAGAGTTTCGAGACATGATAGAGACAGTGCTAAAGTTGATAGTCAACTTATCTATTGATTTTGTTTATTAACAATCCGGCAATACATCTTCTCTTCAATTCTCTTGAGAGCAGAACTACCTGTTAGCATGTTTGTTCTACTTTTTTCTCTATAACAATTATTGATTTTTCCCCCTTCTTTTACGTAAGTGCAAGGCCGCACACTGAGCTGTGTGGGGTACAGTGTACGGGTGGACTGCTTTGACCCAAGTGGATGACTATTGCTTATATTTTTAAATCGACGAGATTTTGAATGAGAACATAGAGATAGGATTAAGCAAATGTGGGAGAGAAAACTCTGCAACGATCTACCAACTAAATTCACCACTTTGCCATCTTTGTTTCCTGTAATAAATATTGATTCTTATTTTACGTACGATATTTCAGATTTATTATGTTAGTGCCATTTTCAAGGATATTAGTGATGCAATTATTGTAAGGTAGCTTCAAACAAAAATGGGTGAACTGAAACCTCGAAGCCGATGTGGTTCACTGGAGCTTACCGCTTATCTTCTGTGTACACCGTTGTATTCATTGCGATCTCATGGGAAGAGATAGAGAGAGAGAGAGGGGGAGGAGGGGGAAGAGAGCGATAGTTTTGATAAATGATTCTGACCAAATACTTGATAGTTATTGATCAGTTTGCTCAACTTTAGATTTGTTAGTGAAGAGAAACATTGTTTTGCGTCTAAGACATAATGTACACATGTCGTTCAAATGAATGTCCTATTGAGTAACTATTGTTTATTTATGAAAATTTAAAAAAAGAATAAAACTTCGGCGATGTTCATGGGTCAGAGTGTCTGCTTTGTATGAGATAATCGAAGTACAGTAAGTATACTTAAGAATTAGTATATAAGTTTTAACATAAATTTTTAACTTATTCATTCCAGTTTTGTTAAACATGTTTTGCTATATTGCTATGCACACATATTCCTCCAGCCATCCAGCCAACCAGTCAATCAGCCAGTCATCCTTCCGTCCATCCATTCATCTATCCACCCATCCATCTCTACATACATACATGTATATATATATATATATATATATATATACCCAGATATGCACCTATACATACAGGTGGATGTCGGTATGCACATACCTGTACGTATATATGCATATACTCATTTACTATTTGTTTATATATATATA
>NC_068983.1:33970161-33973005 GCF_001194135.2 Octopus bimaculoides | reverse complement strand
ATATATATATATATATATATATATATATATATATATATATATATAGAGAGAGAGAGAGAGAGAGAGAGAGAGAGAGAATTAAAACGTAGTGTTTCCTTACTATACAACATTAAACATTTAACTGGATAATGGACTCAGTCATTTTTAGTAATTTTCTTATAATTATTTTCACAGCGAATTCGAAATTACACAGGCGTCTGTGAAACAACGAATCTGCACTCAAGAAAATTAGACAGACATACTTGAATATATACATATGTACTTAGATAGAAGCATGCACACACATATGCACACATACACATACACGCGTACACGCATACACACACATACAACATGCATTCATATTTGCATACATCAAGCTCTCACACAGTTCACATAGATGCTCTTGTTGCTACGATGCACTCAATGTATGCCATATTTCGTGTTGTAACTAATATTATTAGTATATTTTCCATGGCCAATAATCGAAAATTTCGGGAAGGATGAGAATTTTATATTTGATAGTTGCCCTAACTACTAATATTTCTCTACTATTATTTCAAGTTGTGGTTTGGCACCCTTTATACCACCAGTACCTAGGTATTAGGCCTCTTTAGATGAGACATATTTATCTGTAGGTATTCATACCAGGTTTTTTGTCCACGGAAAATGTACGATTTGTAATTCATTTCTCGCTTTTCACCTACAGGATATCTTGACGTTGCTCCCCTTCTTTTGACTACATAAAAATTGCTCTTCGTAAAAGCATGCTTAATTTACAAATTGTATATTTGCATACTATTTTCTAATTTACATTGATCACCTAGTATTTATTCAGTGGCTTTCAATCTTGCTTTTTGTTATTAATGAGAATACTTTCAATTTTTGTATATTTGCTGTATATTATTAATGGTAGCTTATGAATGGATTTAATGGTCCTCATGTTCTGTTTGATGTCATTTTTTTATGTGTTCATTTATTCAACAGCCAGAGTGAATTTGTCTGGTGTTATACTTTTTATGTGTTGTTTTTACTGGATGTTATGTCTGTCGTATGTATTGTGTTTAATTTGCTTCTATGTTGTGTTGTATAGTTTAGACTGCTAAATTATTTGTATATTTGTGTTTTCTGATATTCTAAAGTGTTTCTTTTATTCAATAAGTTTCTTGTAATACTTCGATCATCGTGGTGAAACAAAGCATAATTCTACATACGGAATTTTACAACAAATGCTTTGTAACAATATAGGCTTTTATTATTTCCATGCATGTGTAGCCATTTAAAATAGTTTTTACTGAATATTGATCTAAGAAATGCGTTGCTTTCTTTTTTTAATCTCTCTCCCTCCTCTTCACATATGTATATATTATACTATATATATATATATATATATTGTATTGATATTACAAATATAGTGTATGTGTGTTAGGATGAGTATATTTAGTTGAATGTTTTCCTTTATACTTAAGAATATATTAGATATGCTTGAGGTATAATGGATATTCACATAGAGTTTAAACCATTTAGTAACACATTTAAAAATAGCTCTATCCTCCCCCACAATTAGAAGCGCATAGCCACACACACACACATACATAAATACGTACATACATATGTATGTATATCTCTAATGATATATCTATCTATGAGTCTGTCCCTCTCTGTCTGGCTCACTATTTTTGTCTATCCATCTATCTATTTATCTAACTAGACAGACAGACATACAGACAGGCAGACAGATATACATACATACATACATACATACATGCATACAGACAGATAGATAGATAGATAGATAGATAGATAGATAGATAGATAGATAGATAGATAGTAGTTTTGGAAGTATTATTCTATATATTCAATACCTATTCATGTGGCATGGCTTTGAAAGTCGGTGGTCATCGACCTATTTGCCAAAGTCTAAAGATTTGCGTCTTTGTTGGGAATGATACAAAGATGGTCTCCAGTTACATACTTTTTACAGTCTACAGCACTGGTCACCTTTTCTCTCGCGTTTTCCTTTAATGGTCGAAGATTTATGAGTCTCAGAGACAGAGAAACTGGTACACTTGACATGAATGCATAACCAGCATATAATACTTCGGCTGCTTAATTTGAAACATTTCAACGGGACAGCCTTTCTCCAAGTTCTACGTGCCTCACGACAGAACTATCTTCTACGATGTGACGAACAACTGGGACCCATGACAGCTGTTATTATCATAACCTGAGCATACCTAGGAGTAGTAGCCCCTTACTCTCTGAAATTCTCGAACGATTGGGTTTGGGCTTCCTCACTGAATGCAGTTTAATATATTCATCTGGTCAATGGGTAATATTTCGAATAACCACTAGAGTTTAGAAAGAAACTACATACTGAAGCCATACATAATATATTTAATAAACATTGATATAGTCTTATCATAATTTATTGCTACGTCACCGAACAGTACTGATCGTACGACCATCTACCATTTGCTGTCTGAAATTGTCGTCTGACATAATCCTATGAGAAACGAGTTGAAACTCAAACTAATATATCAATAAATATACTCACCCAGAGTTACTAGGTGCTGTTTACTTTCTACGTGAAATTTAACTATGAATATAAATACTTGAATAAATGTGACCTGGCGAAACGTTATGCTCCAGTCAAAACGAATATCGGAAGGAATTTCACTTTAATTTCATTACTGTGTTGCGCCATGTTATTCTGAAAATTATTTTAAGATAAGAACATTTTAATAACATGCATACACACACACATATGCGCGCACACACTCACACTAGAACTAAGCACATACATAGACACAAGTGCATATATATATATATATATATACATATATATATATATATATATATATA
>NC_068983.1:33968158-33969220 GCF_001194135.2 Octopus bimaculoides | reverse complement strand
TATATATATATATATATATATGTATGTTTGTATTTATGAATGTATTTATACATATATATATATATAGAGAGAGAGAGATACTTAATGATTTTTCCATGTAATATTTTGCAAAAAGTAATATAAAGGTTTAAACAGCAACAATGTTTGCATTTAATATAAATCATAAGGTTACAGCTGTTAGATTCAAAGTTCTAAGTGCGTTGCTGCTACAGAATTTAAATGGAGGTTTAAAGTAATTATAAACAAACACATATTTCTACATGATGAATTATGTTTAAAGCTATTAGAATAAGCAGCTTTCGAATATTTTAGACCGAAACAATTCCCCGATAACTAATCTACTCAATCATTGTCCTTAGCAACAAAATGCGGTATTTTGCATTAAGAAAATAACATTTATGTTGGTTGTAATAATCGACGTCTTAAATTAAATTATTTCCTTACAAATATATATTGGGGCTTTTGGGCCTTTAACTCTTCTCTGCTACATAAAGTGTTATCATCATTGTGAACAAAAACACCAAGAGCAACATCGTCAACAGCAGCAACAACAACAACAACAACAACAACAACAACAACAACAACAACAACAACAACAACAACGACAGCAACAACAACAACAACAACAACAATAATGCAAACCAGGACGGTACTTTGCGTTCGTTTAATCTGCTAGAAATGATAAGCAAATGTATCTCACATCACAGATACACAAATTCATCTTCACAGGCAGACACGCACATATGCGTGTATCTTTTCCGTCCGCCACTATCCTCCACAAAACAAATTTAATTTGTGTTCGTGGGAAGAGCCCTTTTAACGATGCGTCCTGCTCTAATTTTTTGAAACGCCAGTGTTTTAATGGTGGCAGCTAATGAAGGATATGTTCTCTATGTGGCCTGGTTGTTTTTTGTACCTTGTTTATCATTTTGTCTATGTTTTTTTGCAACGTCATGTACCCAGATATGTATCTATATGTACATGTAGATGAAGGTATGTACATACATGTTCATATATATGCGTATACTCATATATTGTTTATATATATATATATATATATAT
>NC_068983.1:33967288-33967882 GCF_001194135.2 Octopus bimaculoides | reverse complement strand
AGTTCATGCATATGTATATGTATGTGTATATGTGTGTGTGTGTGTGTGTGTGTGTGTGTGTGTGTGTGTGTGTGTGTGAATATATTTATATATATGCATAAACATTTATATACATAAATAAATAGACATATGCATATACGATAAAATAAACATACAAGAGAAATATTTATTGAAAAAACAATATTTTCAGTCAAAAGATATCGCTGTCTACATCTAGCAACGTATGATGTTGTTGATAAAAATTTGATACAAAACAATGTTATTCTTAACACATTTAAATTGCCTTCATATTTTTTGCTATTTCAAATCTCGTATACAAAAGCACAAAATATACTTCTGTTTCTTTTTATTAGATTACATGTTTTTAGAATACATGTATTATACCAAATGAATGTTTCTTCTTTAGCTCCTCTACTTTGTAGAATTGCTTGATTTTTCTTAGTTCAGAGAATTAAGTTTTAACATTCTATTCTCCATTTCAAATCATTTTGCGCATAACCCTTCACTCAGTACACACATTTATGTATGTATGTATGTATGTATGTATGTATATCTATTTACACACACACACACACACACACACACACACACACA
>NC_068983.1:33965939-33967204 GCF_001194135.2 Octopus bimaculoides | reverse complement strand
TCAACACTGTCTGTTTTTTATGTTTTATTTATATTCCTGCAGAACCAATGTGGGGTATAGAATATGGAATATACAATATATAATATAAAATAAAATAAAATAAAAATGGATGGCACCACGAAAGAAAGTATTGAATGTAGATGAAATATTGAGTGTTCAATATAAAGGATCAAATATATAAATATAAATATATAAAGGCGAATCGAGTTTCAGGGCTATTTCGCTTCGTCATGGCCGGAATGACAGACTTACCCCATTGGTTCTGCAGGAATATAAATAAAGTATAAAAAACAGACAGTGTTGGAACTCTTTTAAACAAAATAATATATTCCTCTATACACAATCATACAAAAAAACCAACTTTTTTGTATTTATTTTTACTCGCATATATATATATATATATATATATATATATATATATACACATACACACATACATTTATAGATATATATGTATTGTAAGAAGCTTGCTTCCCAACCACATAATTTCTTGTTCAGTCCCACTGCGTGGTACGTCGGCCAAGCGTGTTCTACTATAGCCTCGAGCCGACCGAAGCCTTGTGAGTGGATTTGGTAGACGGAAACTGAAAGAAGCCCGTCGTGTATATCTGTGTGTGTCTTTGTGTCTGTGGTTGTCACCCCACCATGGCTTGACAACTAACGTTGATATGTATATGTCCCTGAAACCTATCGGTTATACTTAAATCTAAAATGTACTCTCCTTCATTTTCTACAATGCTCTTCCATCTATCTGGTAGACTTACAAGGCCTCTCTTCCAAAAATTCACTTGTCCATGACGAAAAGTACTCTTCCAGTACTCCTCTGGCCTCGTTTACAGAATTCATATATTTTCCGTCCAAATGATTTTGAAGACTGCGAAATAAATGATAATCAGATGGCGCAGTTTCCGGCGTATATGGTGGGTGGGGCATCGTTTCCCATTCCAACTGCTCCAGCCTTTGGAATATCATCCTCGCATTATCCTGATGGAAGAACACCTTTCATCTTGAAACAGAAGATAGTCATTTTTCTTCTAGCGCTGACTTCTAGCCGCTCAAGCTGCATGCAGTAGATCTCCTTTGTTATCGCTTGGTTTTTATTTAAAAGTTCAAAGTGGACTAAACTTTTCATATCTCATCAAACACCTCATGTAGGTGAAGACTTTCTTTAACTTGGTGTGCCAGTGCTTCTCTTTTCCCTACCCGCTGTCTTCAGTGCTTGACATTTTTATAGAGAAACTATTTCTCGTCACCAGTCACTATTC
>NC_068983.1:33964393-33965902 GCF_001194135.2 Octopus bimaculoides | reverse complement strand
CGATCTCAAAAAAAAGGTTCATTCATGAGACGTGACTGCAAGTAAAAGCACCCATTCATTCTCTGTGCACGGCTAGACTCGGAAAGTTTGTGAGGAACCCATTGACCCAATTTGCTGACTTTACCGATGGCACGCAGGTGTCGATGAATTGTTGAATGAACAGACCCAAGCTTCTCTGCTAGTTCCTCTACAGTTACGATGGGATTTTATTCCACCAGAATTTGCAGGACGTCCTCATCGAGCTCTACAGCTTTTTTAGGACGACGCTCGTCTTCTAGGCTGTAGTTTCTGAATCGGAATTTCTGGAACCACCGTGACACAGTTTTACGCTTATTGTCCGATCCTCATACACTCCACTAATATTCCTTGCCCTCTCTGTTGCGTTGTTTCCTTTATTGAATGCATAAAACAAAATATGCTGCATGTGATCCTTTGTCACTTGCATTATAGCTTTGAAGAAATAACTGTTACAATCGAACTACACTCCTTAGAACTTGCACTAAGAATAAGCACAAGGTGAACTTACTAGTTGCTATTATAGCAAGCTAAAGCAGATATTTATCCCGTGCCCCTCTGACTTTTAGTTCATGGAATTGAAAAAAAAACGCATTATTTCTGGGATTTCTCCTTTCCATGCTTCATTTACGCGCTTGCCACCACAACCGCGTTTAGGCTTAGCAGCCCTTCCTGTTTGTTTTCACTGTCCTGTTTGTGTTACCAATTTTGACCCTCCACAAAATGCCAAATTTTATTTAATTTGCTTTGCGAGAGCAACTGTTTTATCGACCTGAGTTGGCCATTAGACGGTTAACATCTAGAAGCGGTCTTGGATTTATTTCGTACTCTAACGCTATTTCTAGATTCCTGACAACCTGGGTTCGTTCTGCGAAAATATAAGTTGCATGGAGCTACGTCAAACCGTTATTCTGGTCGAAACTATCGCCCGTCTGGTCATGCTGTTTTCATTGTCTCTAGGAAAGAGGGGAGGAATATGGCCTTACATATCAACACCAAAAAGCTGAAATAAGTCAATCTTACTGGGGTTTGAACCTAGAGCGTAGAATGCCAGTGTATATACGCTAGGCATTTTCATCAATGCTCTAATTCTCACTCTCTCTCTCCCTCCTTCTCTCTCTCTCTCTATCTCTCTCCCTCTTTCTCTCTCTCATATATACATATGTATATATATACAAGGTGTGTTAAAAGCATTTATAGAACAACTATCCTATAGAAAATCAACAAACAATTAAAGACGGCGAAGAGAAAGTGTTATAAGTTTTAAAAAATAAATATTTTTAAAACTTATAACACTTTCTCTTCTCCATTGTTTGTTGAGTTTCTATAGGATACGTGTTCTATAAATGCTCTTAACACACTTTATACTTGTAGCATTTCCATATTCGAAAAATACTTACTACAATAAGCTACTAATGTAATCTGAAGAATCATTATTAGAAATCAACCTTTGGAACTAAATGATGATATAGAACTCAACGTTTTTTCATATAT
>NC_068983.1:33953666-33964342 GCF_001194135.2 Octopus bimaculoides | reverse complement strand
TATATATATATATATATGGGTGTGTGGGTGTATTTATATAATATATATATGTATATATATATATATATATATATATATGTGTGTGTGTGTGTGTATATATATATATATATATATATATATGATGTCCATGTGTATACATATATGTATACATACATATGTATATATATGTATACATTTCCATGCATCTGTACACACAGACACACGCACACACGTGCACACATACACACACGCACACAAATAAACACACACATATGTATTCATGTGTGTTCAGGAGATATATTATCTTTCTCTATTCCAAGCAGATTCATAAACTACAAGTTTACCTTTGTCAAATTTACGATGCTATCGCAGTTTACAACTGGTACCCATCTGCAGCTTACTAGACTCTATGTTTTGTTTAATTATTAGATATCACTTTTGAGGATTAAATGAAAGCTCTTCTCGTACAGTAGAAATGTAGAGGCCAACGTATAGTATCTAACCATAAACTTACATTCCCTTCAGGAATAAATTAATTATGCATGACTTTTTCTTTTATTTAGAAAATTAGTTCTACTGGGAATGAGTATTGTTTTGTTGCAAGGTAATCAATAGCGTGTAGATATATCTAGTTCAGTGGTAATGATTTCCATGCAGTTTTGTATTGTAAATCATAAGTAAATGTTAAATTATTAAACGAATGCAGCATTAAATATGGAGGCTTTCTCTCTTCTTATCATTTCGGTAGATATTTTGTAAATTATTCGATACCGTGTAGGACAAACAACGCTAAAGCCTGAGTTCAAATCTCACAGGATCCATTAAGTATATTGGATGTGTGCTTATATCTAATCGTCTCAACCGTCCTGGAATTACGGCAAGATTATCGGAGAAGATAACCGTCAACAGGCTGGTATACAATACTGGAAACGATTGCTCTCTTTCCCAGTTAATCTAAAATGGACAAGCATAAACATTGAATACTTTAAAATCAGTTGGGGAATATAAAATTCTACATTAAAACAAACGTTTGTGATTCTCATCACAACATTGGAAACAGTCGTACATTATGCTTTCAGATGATAAAATTTATAACTCTTTAGTTTTCGCAAGCAAATCTGTAATAGTGTACCAGTTTCTTGATTTTGTAATTCGTATTTCCTTTTATTAAAACAATAAAAGTCACCTTAGCAAAGTCCAATGAAAAAATAAGTTTCGAAGCATCTGAATGAGCTCGTATTAACTGTGAAACCATAATGAGATAGGAAATGCTATTTTTGGTTCACTGTTTCTCTTTTATTTCAACGCGATAACTTACCACCCTTTTTCTTATCTTAATATTTTGTGACCATCACAAGCATTTTATTACTTCGCAATAACATATTTTAACACTTTTATTTATTTTTGCTTTTTATCACCAGCCACTCTAAAATAATCTATTCTTATAATCTTACTACTACTCCACTTCGACTCTTCAATTTATATTTTTTCTTTAGCATTTAAATCTGCTGAGGTTTGTCCAATTTGTATTACACAACCGTCATCATTTGTTACCATTTTGTCTATTTTTCTATTTTCCATTAGTTTTTACGCGTTTGCTTTAAATCCATTCGTATTTAAAAGTTAGACCTATTAGCATTTAAACAGATCATGTTTTATCTTAGAACTAGCCAGATCAGGCCTCTCACATGTACCCTACTATGTCATTCTAAAAGTAAACATTCCTGAAATCTTGAAGCTACAAGGTAATACATGATAAATTCAAAGCACTGAAGGAATAAGCATTACATATGACAAAGTAATTTGAATGTTAAAGAGTTAAATCTTTCTAGCTACAGAGATTTTATAAATGGTTAAATGCCAAAGTCAATGAACGATAAGAACTGGCAAACCTAGAAGCCCTAGATCGAAACAAATTTCAACCATGCAGTTGGATTTCTTTCCATTAGTACACAGATATAAGTCTACAAGTGATCTTTTTAATAAATATGTTTTTCTCAGATAGTCTAAGATCGAAAATCAGACTATTTCCAGGGACATGCCTACAAAGAAAATTAACTGAAACGATACAATGTTGACTAACACCTGAGAACTACAGAAAAAACCTACTAATGCTCAAAGAATTAATAAGGATTTCTTAAAACATGAAATAATATTTCTAAAGACCTACGGCATGCCTAGATACCCCTTGTTGCATGCCACTGCACCGCGACGGATCGTTATAAAACTATTGGTTTAAAGTATCCTTTTTTTTCTAAAGACGGCAGAGTATCTATTTGAGACAAGTGAAAACTATGTCTAGCACGGTGGTCGACCACATAGAAGATTGTTATACGGTCAAAGAAGTGTCAGTAAGAGAATACATGCACGGACCACTGAATTATATCAACTGGTTATTGTAGAGCCAATGAAAATGTATAACCTAGTGATTGCAGCATTGAACGCACGGCTATAAAAGCGTAGTTTCGATTCTCGAACAGGGTAGCGTGTTGTGCCCCTTAGTAAAGAACTTCATTTAACATTGCTCCGGTTTACTCAGCTATAAATGTTTAACATTCGACTGTTGGTGCAGCTCCTCAGTTTCTAACTGATCATTTGGATCAAATGTTGGAGATGCCAAGAGTGTCTTTATATCTGCTCTGCACAGCATCACCATTTAAAACATTTACCGAAAGCGTGATAGGAGCTACCAGGTCATACTCGTTCGCATGTGACAGCTAAACGATTCTATCTCCCATTAGCTCAGTTTGTCACTTGTTTAAGCATATAGTAATTAACCAAACAGAATATACAAAGTTATAAACCAGTGAGTGTAGTCACTTCACAAACAGTTTCCATAGCCAAAGGACATTTTTCATTGTCTTTTGATTAGGAACATTAAATCCGTCAAATTATGCATCTTGAAATGATTTAAGCCATTAATTAATGAATCAGAGTGATTGCTCTTAAAACACGGACGTGCAACTGTGTACTGCTTAAACTTGCCTCATCATTCATTTGATATCTAAACAAAATATGTCAGAGATCGGTAGAGTTCACAATCCTCTGTATTTGATTTTAAAACAGAAAGCGAACGAGTGACATAATCTACTAAGGTACTTAGAAGTGGTTACATTTAAAAGATAATCGGTTTCAAACTACACAGTGGATTCTTTCGGACATGTGGTTTAATGCATTTTCCACAATCAATGTTTTCTCAAGTTCTTTTAGCATCAACACGAAAAAACAAAAAAGGCATCACTACTACCCTTTACATTATGTTCATTGTCGACGCCCGAGGCAGCTTTCTTCTTCTTCTTCTTCTTCTTCTTCTTCTTCTTCTTCTTCTTCTTCTTCTTCTTCTTCTTCTTCTTCTTCTTCTTCTGCTGCTGCTGCTGCTGCTGCTGCTGCTGCAACTGCTGCTACATTTTCCTCCCCCTCGCTCTCCTATTCTCTATGTCCTATACTGTCATTGCTTTCACACATTTTACTACTACTACTACTACTACTACTACTACTACTACTACTGCTGCTGCTGCTGCTGCTGCTGCTGCTGCTGCTGCTACTAATACTACTGCTACTGCTGCTGGTCCTATCATTGTGGTTATAAGTATTTTCGTGCCTGTCGTTTTACATCCCTCTTTTTTCGTCATTAAACCGAAATCTCTTTTTCCTATCTCACAGGACTTCTTGTCAAAGAAGTACAATATATATTGTAATGTTACATATATATATATATATATATATATATATATATATATATGCACATATACACACAGACACAGACACACACACACACACACATATATATATATAGCAATATGGTAGTACAACCCAGTATACTAAGCAGGACTTCACTACAATTTTTCTTTCTTCCCACTTCTGAGATGGTGGCATGAAGCCATTGTAAAAGAACGGGGAAGGGAGTAAAACATTGTAACGAAGCTGACCCCAGTAAATGATTGGTGTACGTTTTATGTTCAGCCTAAACATTATCAACGAAAAGATCAAAAACAACCAAAAACAACAAAAATGACAACCTAAAAAGACATTGAATTAGCAGAGACGTTAGAGTTTTGGCTAGAGTTTTGAGAGGTATTCGTCATGATTTCCTACATATTGATATCAAACCTTGACATAGTCAATTTCTTTTCATCCATGCAGGATCGATAAAAAAAGAAACAAATGCACCAGTAAATTAAACGAGTTATAAGAATGTCGTAATATAGACCTTATAGAATTTATTCTGGTTTATTTGCGTTCTGAGTTCAAATCCCGCCACGGCTTATTTGGATGGAAAAGATACTTTCGCAAAGTTTAACATCACCACATGTCACATTGAGTGCCTTTAACAAAGCCCGATCTATTACAAGCACTTAGGCCACACCTCCAGTTTAGGGATACCTTTCTCGCACCTTTCCACAAGTTTTAGAACCCTTGTAAATGGATATGGGCACAGCTTTCCCTCTTCTTTAAAAAGCTTAACAAAAAACATGTATAGATCTTCATGCTTTGACGTTTGTTTCAGTTTATCAAAAGTGATTGTAATTTAGACCATAGGGTTCCAATAAAGTCACTAGTTCTGTTAGAAATAGTAGTTAAATATCTCTTAGCTTACTCTTTGCTCTTTTTACTCTTGTACTTGTTCCATTCGTTTGATTGTGGCCATGCTATAGCACCGCCTTTAGTCGAGCAAATCGACCCCAGGACTTATTCTTTGGAAGCCTAGTACTTATTATATCGGTCTCTTTTGCCGAACCGCTAAGTTACGGGGACGTAAACACACCAGCATCGGTTGTCAAGCGACGTTGGGGAGACAAACACTGACACACAAACATATACACACACATACATATGCATATATATATATATATATATATATATATATACATATATACGACGGGCTTCTTTCAGTTTCTGTCTACCAAATCCACTCACAAGGCTTTGGTCGGCCCGAGGCTATAGTAGAAGACATTTTCCCAAGGTGCCACGCAGTGGGACTGAACCCGGAACCATGTGGTTGCTAATCAAGCTACTTACCACGCAGCCACTCCTACGCCTATATAGCTTACGTTAAACTGTTTTAAATAAACATAAATTTTTAAAAAAAACATAAATTTTACCGTATCTAGTATTAATATAAAGTAAAAGTCGGAATGACTATGGTTGGAAAGCCTTTGACTGCCATCGGTCTACTCAATCTGTATTCATGTGGGGCAGAGCAGCAAAGAAGATGCAATGAATGCCTAAATACATTAGTACGTGCATACATACTGAAATAATTGTGTATGCTTGTATGTGTGTGCATGTATGTGTATGCGTGTGTTTGCATGCTCATGCGCATGTATATACATAGTATATATAAAATGATAATAAATATGATGATTGTTCTATTGATGGTGGTGATGACATTGACCACAACAAGCATGATTATGGTGATGATGATGATGATGATGATGATGACGACGACGACCATGATGATAATGGGATTGGCAGTAATGTTGACGGTAAAGACGTTTAAACAGTCACATGATTTATTAATCAAGATATATGCATATATAAATATTTAGAGTGATTATATGATATTTCATGTGTAATTAAACGTTACAAGGGGAGACATTTTGACATATTGCTTGAGATTTTAGCTCTATCTACTACTACTACTACTACTACTACATACACACACACTGATATAGATATGTGTGTATACATATATATGTTGTATAAATGGATAACTATGTTTGTATAAATGTAGAAATATACACGTATATACACATATAAAAGAGCATACATATTTAGATAGATCGATCCATAGATAGATAGATAGAGAGAGAGAGAGAGAGAGAGAGAGAGAGAGAGAGAGAGAGAGAGAGAGAGAGAGAGAGAAAGACTGAAATAGCCTGACATATATACACATGGGTTTCACTTTTTGTTTCATGTCTATGAGAGCTTGTGTCTACGTGCTTGTGTAAATATATATATTTAGATGTTTTAATGGTTTGACTTGAATAAATCTGAGGCCGTCTTATAACCTTGGTAAGTCAAAGTTTCCAAACAAAAGGAACTTTGATAATCATTGCTGAGAGCAGTCGGATGTGAAAATGTTAGTCTAAACTAATCTCTCATCAGTCATACTTATTCACACCCACCTACGTATCCAGAAATAATAGATATACATGCATATGTATGTTTTAGTATCTGCAATAGAAAACACAGTACTATCATTGTTATCTGCCTCCACAAGATATCTGTCACCACTTTCGAAAGTTTTCCACATGTAATAAAGTTTATATTGTGTTTAGCCACTGTTCCATTCGTATATCCATACATAATATGTACATATATGCATATATGTACATACCTACATCTATATGTATACATACATGCATGCATATTTGGGTACAGGGCATCACAAAAAACGTTAAACACAATGAGAAACGAAAACATAAAGACAAAGACAGAAAATGAACTATTTTTCGAACGACGAAAAAAAGAAGAAAGAGAAACGAGACATGCAACATAAAGAATATTTCTCTTCTTCAGTTGTCCCTGTTCCATCTACTCCGCGTAGAGTCCCTGTTCCATCTACGCGGTCCTGCATTATGAGATTTAGCTGTGTGTCCTCATGCGATTTTTGAATTTGAATTTGCGGAGACAATATTTACATATCGCCTGAGAAAACACAACGAGATTCCATAATGCAGGGAAACGGTGGCGTAATCAAGTATCTGCACGCCCGGGGAACATCGTCGTGTGGAAGTAATTGAAGTGATTGAAAATAAATATCCAACCGGACAGCTTCTTGTTGACTCCAAATTTTTTCAAGTATCAATCACACAGAAGAGAAAACCAACCACAAACTCGGAAGTACGTATAATACTACTACTGAAAAGCAAAGGGTGAAATTTGAAGGTGGACGAGCTTTGTATTGTACTCTATTGCGTTCTTAACATGATATAACATAATTATACACGCACACGCACACACACACACACACACATACACACATTTAGAGGCACAGAGCATCATATTCAAATATACTCTAATTGTTATCTATATTGCATAAGTATTGCATAAATGTAGTATACAATCATGCATACATACATCCATACAAACACACACACTCACTCGCGCACACATAGATCATCGACAGGCAACCTAGTGGTCTTCCTGCAGGGATAACATGAGTGATGCATGTAGTGTGTGTAAAACGATTTCATATATCGGAAAGGAGACGATAATTGTCCCAGTAGAGGCAGAGCAATCAGGCAGATGCCTAAAAGAGTGTTGCCATCTCCGGTATAATAGGAAGCAGTGAATATAGTATTCACTGAACTTGTGAACAGATATTCAATTTAATATATATATATATATGTATATATGCAATTGCAGCGTGGAAGCCATTAATAAGCTATTTGAAAAGCACACAAAAACTGTTAGATTCACTTCAACATTTAGATTAGATTTGTGTCAAAATATTTTCGTCGCTTTGAAACCGCGACCTGTTCACTGACAAAATTTCGTGCTGCGGTTTCAAAGCAACGGAAGTATCTTGACACAAATTAAATCTAAATGTTGAAGTGAATCTGACGGTTTTTGTGTGTTTTTCAATGGCTTATAAACGCATTCCATGCTGCAATTGTTTTTGTTTCACCACACGATCTCAGATCAAGTCGCTTGCTATGCAAGTACATCTCCATAATACATATATATATATATATATATATATATATATATATATATATATATATATATATATATATATATACATATATATATATATACACACACATATAGATAGTTAGTTAGTTAGATAGATAGAGAGAGAGAGAGAGAGGGGGGGGGGATTTGCAGACAACTCTTTACTCGAATGGAGTTTGGTGCTCAAAGAATGACTGTAACATGAAACATCAATAAAAATTTATCTACGGCTAAAATTTATCTAAGTATACATACATACATGCATGCATGCATACATACATACATACATACATACAAACATACATACATACTTTATAGTAAGAAGCTTGCTACCCAGCCACATGGTTATAGATTCAGTTTCACATGTCACCTTGGTTAAGTGTCTTCCACGATAATCTAGGGCCGGCCAATGCCGCGTGAGTGGATTTGGAAGAGGGAAACTGAAAGAAGCTCGTCATATGTGTATGTCTTTGTGTCTGTTTGTGCCTCACTACCGCTTGACAATTGAGTTTGGTGTGTTTCCATCCCCGTAACACAGCGGTTCGACAGAAGATAACAATATAATAAATCCTGTCCTTAAAAGAATAAGTCCTAGGGTCGATTTGTTCGACTCAAACACCTCAATTCATTGCCCCCGCATTGCGCCAGTCAAATGAGTGAAACAGGTATATGATAAAAGATGAAAATAAAAAATATATATGTATGTATGTATGTATGAATGTATGCATGTACGTAGTACGTATGTATGTGTGTATGTATGTACGTATGAATGCTAGCATATATGTGCGTGTTTTTGTATAGATCTATGTATGAATGTATGTATGTGCGTGTGTGTTTGTGTATTTTTGTGTGTATGTATATATGTATCTATCTATGTATCTACCTATCTATATATCTATCTGGATAGATAAATAGATAGACAGACAGACAGAAAGACATATAGATAGATAGATAGATAGATAAATAGATAGATAGATAGATAGATAGATAGATAGATAGATAGATAGATAGATATTGGAAGAGAGTGTGAGAGTGGGGATGGCCTGTGTGTAAAAGATACTTTGTATGTTTTATGTAATATAATACGTAACCATCATCAGTAACATCAACAAACTAAATCAGAAAAACCAATGACTGAGAACGTCGGTGATTACGAGGGTTAACACTGGAGGAGACGGTACAGCTATTAATAGAACATATGCTGTTTACTTGATTATGTATTCCAATAGAAAGTGTTTACAATGTTTCTAAGATCTACTGGAACGAACATATCAGATTTTCAGGTAACCAAGTGGTTTAGACATTTTTCCAATTCCACCAATATTTTATTAATCAATAAAGAAATCGGAGTAAAGGAAAGAATTAAAACTATACAAATTGAAATAATGAACGCTAACTGCTGTATAATTGGTTTCATTAATCTACGTCGTTTAGCAAACGATCAGCAGCGAACGATCGGTCATAGCTATGATGTGAAACATTACAGCCGTGACCATCGCGTCTTTCTTTTCAGACTTTGTGTCTCCATGGCTACATTGTCTAAAGTATCGTCTCCATTCCTAATTTGCTTCTGCGGTATTTGGTGACAGCTTCCTTGCGCCTCAGAGCATCTTGTAACTCTATAAGGGCACCAGTCAGCTTTGCATTGCACATTGCTGTCATCTTTGGGCTGGTGTTTTCAGTTTGCTTGATCAAGGTCAGGATTGAGTTGTCCACATGGAACTCCTCATTTTTCTGATAGGTTGGAGTGGTTGGTTCATGATCGTAATGCATATTTGTTGTGTGTTTTCTATAAGTATTTCTACGGTCACTGCTCTGATAAACCTTCTAGTGTAGTGTCCTCTATGGAGGTTTTTAAACGTGTTACCCGCTTCTCTTTTCAAGTGCATGTTTTCCTGTTGAGCTTCCAGTTAGTCATAAGTCCTTTTATTCTAATAACTTCTTTCCTGGAATTCTCTACGGTCGCCTTGTTTTCTTCAGATTTATGATATTCTCTCTTTTAAGATTTCTGTTAATTCAATCTATACCTTTTCAATTTCTAGGCACTTCGTTTCCTTTCTTTGTAGTCTTCTGTGCTTTAGTAGCCCCAAACTTTGTTTTGGACAAAATCCAAGAAAAACATCCATACATATTCTCTGGTATACTCCTTCAGTATTGTATATAACTGAATAGGGATGGACTGCAGATTCAGCCGAATGACCTATAGTGTTATGTGGTATTTAGCTCAAAGCGTTTTGAAACCAATTTACTTCTATTATCCCATGATCAATGAATTACAGTATGTGCCAAGAACTCGATTAGATAAGTACAGTTTGTCCTACTCCTAAATTTCTTACCTTGTGTCTATTTAATCATTATTGTAAACAATTCAGTTCTACTATTCAATAGCAAGTATAAACAAAATCGTCATACCGTGCTTACCAATGTTGGTTTAACATTCCGAGCCCCTATACTTTTCGAATTCAATATATGTTCCAATATTAAAGAGTTCGAGAAATGTATTTTACTGTCACTACAAACTGCTATTCTTCCAAAGTTTGTGGAATTTATCAGCTGCCTTAATGGAATCAAATATTTTTTTCTGTATTAAAATGGAATTGCTCTAAATGAAGCACTTTTCGATGAGGTATATTCATCTCAGAGGAGGTTAACAAAATGAAGATATAATTATTGCTTTCACCGATTGGTCATGAGGCAACAACTATGTCTGACTACATTGTTCTTGTTTCCGAAAATTGATTGTAACTGATATCATTGAAGTTATCTACCTTCGCTATCATTTAGATTTTAGTTTGAACACTTATACGAGTGCAAACTGCAGGGTCAACCACAGTTAATGGACGTCTTTTTTCTGCTCGGTACATTTCATATATCAGTATTTATCGCAAATACACATTTTTATGTGTGTACGTTTATCGTTACATGCATATACACATATATATACATACATACACACACTCACACACGCACATATATATATATATATATATATATATATATATATATATATATATATA
>NC_068983.1:33950177-33953634 GCF_001194135.2 Octopus bimaculoides | reverse complement strand
TGTGTGTGTGTGTGTGTGTGTGTGTGTGTGTGTGTGTGTGTATGTTTGTGTGTGTGTGTGTCTGTACATCTGTGCAATAATGCTAATATATATGTGTATACATATGAACATATATATGTATCCTGTGGCGAATAAGTCTGAGCCCGTTTCCAGGCAGCGTATCACTTCTATCCATATTTTCCTTTGCTTCAGTTTTGAGCTTGCATTTTATTCTTGCACTGTACTATGACTTAAACTTTCGTTGCTAATCCTCCAGAAATTAATGTCGAGAAATATCACGTTGCTAATACGCTAAAAGCAGTTAGGGGTAACGCAAAGTACCTTGGATCTAATAGCTAATATTTTTTAATAAATCTATTGATAATGATACCATTAATGATATTAGTTAAATTCGGTAAAAGCATCCAAAGATAAGGTTATATGGCTCCAAAACATGTCATGTTAGGTCTTGTTCGCTAAGAATTTGATTAGAAAGAAAAGCCTACTTTTATGCTGGTTTGAATGTCGTATTTAATGTGGGTACTTCTGCAAGTAAAATTAAAGATAATACTGCACGGTAAAAAGTTTGACATATACTTAAGACAGCATCATTTATTATGAACAAAATGACGATGAACCAAAAATTATCTTTTCCGTTTACGATTCTGTGCGAGTTCCTTAAAAACTAAATATAAGACGACACAAAGCCATTAACCTCTGTATCATCTAGGCAGAATGCAACTCACATCTTCATTCTATTCAATTTTATTTTAAGTTTTGTTCTTTGAAAATTGTTAGTTCCTTTCATCTGCAATTCTCCTGTTTATAATATTTCATTAACAGTTCTTATATAACAAGGAAAATATTTTAATGTTTGTTAAAAGTATTAGTCTAAATAAATACTAGCCCCACGGGACTACTTACTATTTATCTTGCTTTAGTTTTAACATTTTGTTTCAGTTATTTGCTCAACTCACACGCATATGCATATACACACAATGTGATGCATATGTTCATGGTTTGACACACAGCGATACCTAAATTTTCGTTACTCTTGTTGTGTTTTTTTTTCCTTCTCCCTTAATTGTTTCTTCCTCCAACTACAAAAATGTCTGAAAAAGAGCTTAACCTCAAAATGTCACACATACATGCAATTTCTTCATTTATCATTGACTGTCAAACTAATTATCTCACTTTCTTCCAGTTTCTCTGCGACGTTACATTCTATCGCAAATATTTGACACCCACTAACGATATATATTTGTATGCATGTATGTATATATGTAAGTATGTATGCATGTATGTATGTATGTATGTATGTATGTATGTATGTATGTATGTATTATGTATGTATGCATGTATCTATGTATGTATACACATGCACACACATATTTTCTTTCATTTTTCTTTCTGCTGTCTCAGTTTTAAAGCTGCGGTCATGCTGGGGCACCACTGTCAGCTGTGCTACACCATCTTTTGAAAATTCTCATATATGGTATTTGGTGAATGAGGGAGTCTGACGCTGCTGACCTCATATATATTTCCTGTCGTGGGGTAGGGTCATATGGAATCCTTGACAGGAGGAGATCCAGTTTTGTTTTGAAGACACCTACATCTACACCATGCAGGTCTCTCAGGCATTTTGGAAGGATACTGAAGGGTTGTGGGCCCTTCAAAACTAGGCTGTTGTAGTATATGGTCCTGTATTTTGATGGTGATGCTGGGATCTTTGGCTCTATGCAGTGGTACTCCGCCCTCCTGTTTGTGTAACTTTCAATGTCAAAGTTTGGAACAAACCCTTCAAGGATTTTCCAGATGTATATCACTGCTTATCTTTCCCGCCTTCATTCAAGGGAGAAGAGTTTTAACTCTTTCAGCCTTCTCCAGTAGCTGATATGTTTCATTGAGACGACTTTCTTTGTGTAGCTTTGTTGGATTGCTTCGAGTTCCGCCGTTAATTTTATACTGTTTGCTGACCGTATTTGGGAGCAGTAGCGGCTGAGGAAGTATGCCCTGCAAAAGGACCAACATAGTTTCCTTTTCTCGCGTTTTGAAAGTTTGCAGGATCAATCCAGCAAGCCGTCCGCATTTTATTACCAAATTCGTAATATGCACCTGGAAATATGCATCATTACTCACGTCAGTGCCCAGATCACGCACTGATTTTTATTCAGGGATTGCTGTTCTTCCAGGGCCTGTGTGTCCTGTCTGCATGTCGTTCAGTTTTATGTACTGGTAGCGCAGGGGCTAGAAATTCCCTGCATTAAAGTGCATGTTGTTGTCCTCATCCGACCTGTATGTTGCGTCCAACTCCTATTGCAGGTGCGCAACATTTCCAGGATTTTGTACTGTCTGAGAGACATTTGTATCGTCCGCATAGCTAGCGAGGGTGGCTATCTGAGCAGCTGAGCGTATATCTGAGAGGATCACTACACACACACACGCACACACACACACACACACACACACGCACGCACACACACGCACACGCACACCCAGACACACGCACGCTCATACACACACATACACACACACACATACACACACACACATACACACACACACACACACACACATATATATATATATATATATATATAAGTGTGAAGCCTATATGTATTTTGTATTTCTCCTTAGCACAGGTTAACGATAGGTGACGGTTTGCTTAGGTCTTCGCAAAACAGCAGTTTGCCGAAAAGCTCGATGCAATAAATACAGATTTAAAATAATTACCGGGGTGGATTTAGTCGACTAAATGCTCGAAGCATTACCCTTGCATGGCTATATTCTAATGATTGAAGCGAGTAAAAATTAAAATGGTAGAAAGTAATTGTATTGCTTCAAACTATTGCTTCAAGCAGAAGTGTGGTCTTCAACGTTTAGGTCTTGCATATACTTATTGTATCTCATATAAATTCTTTTTAGTTTAATATCTTTCGTTTAGTTTACAAAAAAAAAAAAAATTCCGTCTCGAATGTGCTTGCGAGCAATCTTGAATTTGCTGATGTTTATTTACATGCTGGAAAATCTTGGTCTGTGAACCTGATGAAAATAGTAGCGAAGTTTATATGAAATTAATATCTACTCAGCAAAACATTAAAAGAGAATGAACACATTAGATATTGTTGTCTAAATTATCATATTTCTGAAAATACAGGAGGTTGTCATGGCGGGAGCATTTTTAATCATACATTTAGTCCGTCAGTCTTCACTTGTACCAGAGCAACGCTCACAAACACATGAATTTTTATAAGGATATAGGTATGTATATATATTTTTATGCATGTGTATATATGGTTGAAATTTACAGAAACAACAAAAATACGAAGACAGGTGTATGCACAACACAAGCAGATGTATTAGTTTCTGAATGTTCAAAAAAATGAGAAAGTTTTTTTACATTTCGAGCCTACGTTCTTCAAAAGATAGTTAAGAGAAATAATATAAATAAATTATTTATTTATATATATATATATAT
>NC_068983.1:33946924-33948399 GCF_001194135.2 Octopus bimaculoides | reverse complement strand
TATATATATATATATATATATATATATATGTATGTATGTATGTGTGTATCTGTGTGTGTGTAGGTATATACACACATATACATGCAGATATATACGTATGCGCTTATGTGTATATGTGTATGTGTGGGAATGAGTGTATGTGTGTGTACTTGTGTGTGTTACGCTTATATGTGTAAGTACAGGTGTCCGATTTACGTCCGCTTGTGAATGACGACTATCATTTTCTTGTACGTATTTACTATGTGTATATTCGGTTTGCATGTATGCAGTATGTATGAACTTATCTTAAGTGCCATGTGTTTTATTTTGGGGGTCAAAGTGAAAGGATATTGTTCGAAGCGTTTGCAAAGCCTCGTTGTATGTCTTTGTCATTTTAACATTTTCTGTGTCGTTTTGAGAGAATCGGCGGCGCATCAAAAGGAACACTTAATGGTGTTTCGTAATTTCTCTTCACATTTGAAGTTAAATTTTCTCTACATTGTTCTAATTTCGATTCAACACGGTTCAGTTAAAGTAACTACACATAGATGTAGGCGAATATATGTCTTATTCCGAATGCTAGTAGGCTTATGACTTGCCGTAGGTGCTTATTTCTCGGATGGAATTGTAAGCTTCCCGTCCTGACATATGACGTATATAAGCTGATGCAGCAGTTGAGTTTTTATAGAAAAGGAGGCTGTCGTACAGAAAGAGTGAGAGAAATGGAGGAAACGACTCCAATGCAGGCAAATATTACTTCGGTGGTATTTGAACTCAGAGCCTATTACTTTAAACCAATCTATTCGTGGGTATAACGATTCTACTAATTGGCCGCCTTAATGGCCTAATATCTGCGTACGAAACCATAATTTCATGATTCATAATTCTGTCCTGTTCAAATTACGTGAGATGAAAAATTTTGATTCAATCTGAAAGGTTAATTAGAAACCTTATTACATCATTAAAACATGAAATGAACATCATGAACAACAACAAGGAAAAAAACAAAAACACCGCTGTAAAACGGGGAATAAAAACAATATTCTCTATCACTTCACCTCTATTAACAGTTTTAACACCTTGAGCAGGAACATCGTTACAAGAATCGTGCAAATATCAGTTTCTGCATTAGAACCATATCATAGATTATTACAAAGTAGTAAGAAAACTATCAATACAGACGTGTTCGAGTGGTTTAAAATAACCATCAATGTGTTAGATTGATGTGGAAGGTTTTGTCGATGCAATGCTGCATAAAGGAAGCAAAACTATTTCCTTTAAGTTCAATTTGTTCGGTGAATAGACTTAAAAAACCAAAACAAATTAAGATACACTTTTAGATATTATACTATCTTACCACACGCTAGCATACCATTACAGCATTATCTTACTAGCACATCTCATTCTGTTCTGTTCAATAGTTTTATCCAACCACTAAATACATATATTATATACATTCATACATATACGCATATATATATATATATATATATATA
>NC_068983.1:33944963-33946914 GCF_001194135.2 Octopus bimaculoides | reverse complement strand
TACATATACATAATAAAGGAATGCATGTATTTCTATTTGTGTATGTATGTGTTCGAGCGTGTATGTATGTGTGTGTGAATGAGTGCGTGTGTGTATGTGTGTGTGTGTGAGTGTGTATGTGTGTGTGTGTGCGTGTGTGTGTAGCATGTCGTTTTGTCTGCCAACTCTTCAGGCAAACTAGGATACAATCTTATCTTTTTGAGTCACTCAGAGATACCATTTTTGTAACACCTACACATGACAAACTTATTGTTCTGTGATTGTGTTGCTAAACAATTTGAAATTCGGAGTTCACTTGGTTATGAGAATAGTAATGAAATGTACTCACCTCAACTTTACTCTGGACTAAATGCTAACTTTTGTAGCACTTTCTTAGGCACAAATGCAGACATAAAATCACATGAACACATCCAAGATCAAAGCTCGGTCACAAAATTGACATTATCCTGGCTTGAAAGTCTGATGTGCGAGACGTTTCCAGTTTACCTGTTTCACATGTCACAGCCTGTGGCAGTGACCATACTAAGGGCCAAGTTCAAATTTCGGACTTATAGTAACCCTCACATCATTGGCGCCAATGCAAATGTTAATACTCCGCTATTATTCCATAACAGACAAGATTACAAAACCTCACAAACATAAGATTATTACGCTTCCAGCAAAGTCCTTCAATAATTTGTTGTGATTCTTCCCATTTTATTATATCTGGGCAGAATCATATGGTATTAATGCCTTATTAACCAACACACTCACCGGTCCGATTACCATTCATTTATTATTTATATCTTTTCTTCGAAAACTTTCGTTGCTTTTGCAAACTTTTCAATCGATTGTGACTCTGTCCGTTAATTAGCTATTAATTATATTTACTTTTATAGACCCAGCGTAAATATTTCTTCAGTGTACACCAGGGCGAATCGCATATCATCAATTATATTGATATTTTGCAATGTCACTAGAACGTGTATACAGAGGCATGGGCACTCGAAAGTACAATTTAAAGTCAGTCGCTCGATTTCCAACATTCTGTAAGGCGCATTCAGAATTTTCAATAACTTAATATAGTCTTATCACATTCATATTGATTCTATTCAATAAGGGGGCAAGCTGGCAGAATCGTTAGCACGCCGACAAAATAAATTAGCAGTATTTCACCCGTGTGTACGTTCTGAGATCAAATTCCGCCAAGGTCGATTTAGGCTTTTATCCCTTTCAAGAGATAAAAGCACTGGGATCGATGTAATCGACTTAAGCCCTTCAACAAATATTCTCTGGTCCTGAACCCAAATTTAAAAGCAATATTGATTCTATAGATTATATGCATTTTATATTAAATGTTTCGAATATTACACTGGCTTCTGACTGGACGCTGAGGTGAATTATTGATGAGTAATGACAGTGAAATTGAAATTTCCGTTTGCTCGCCTTCGTCAGACGATCTGACAAAGTTGAGTAAGCAGAGATGTCGACATGTATATATAGGCGCATATATATGGTTGTGTAGAGACGCAGGCGTGGCTGTGTGAAAGCGCATGTGTGGGTGTGTGGTAAGAAGCTTACTTCCCAACCACATGGTTCTGAGTTCAGTGTCACACTGTGGCACCTTGGGAAAGTGTTCTACGCTATAGCCTCGGCCCGACCAAAGCCTTGTGAGTGGATTTGGTAGATGGAAACTGAAAGAAGCCCGTCGTATACATATACGTGTGTGCATGTGTATGTGTGTGTGTAAGTATGTTTGTGTATCTGTGTCTGTCCTCCCAACATCGCTTGACAACCGATGCTTGTGCGTTTACGTCTCCATAACTTAGCGGCTCGGGAAAACGTACCGATAGAATAAGTACTAGGCTTACAAAGAATAAGTCCTGGGATCGATTTTCAGGGCCGCAGTCAAATGATTGAAACAAGTAAAAGAATAAAAGAATATATATATATATATATATATATATATATA
>NC_068983.1:33943901-33944561 GCF_001194135.2 Octopus bimaculoides | reverse complement strand
GGGGAGGGGAGAGGGGGGAGAAAGGGGTAGAGGGAGAGAGGGAGGGACTGAAAGAGAGTTTACGAATAGATACTTCAAGTATGTAGCATTGAAGACAAATTATATAAATATATGCAATACAGTACTTCGTCTTAAGTAAATATCACGCAACTGTTTTTGCGAATGTTCTCTCCGATCCTCAAATTACAACATTCAGACCATGTTTAGAGGAATTTCTTTCCTACCACGGAAAAGAAGTAAGCATATGTCCTTACAAATGATGTCTGTTGTTTTCTGTTTTCTGAAGTCATCTACTGTTACTGTCCTTTTTTCTGTATGCCTTATTTCACTAATAGCTCTTGACAGCGAGCCAATTAGTGCAAGAAAACATAACTAGTGGCCACTTTTTATTCTTATGCTATGTACTTAGCTATTGGAAGATATGAAGGCCTCGTTCCTAAATATGTTTATGTTTATTTGTATAATCAAGATTATCGTGATCAATAATATTCTCTATCTCTCTCTTTCTATCTCTATCTATTTCTTGCCACACACACATACACACAGACATGCTCCATGCAAACACACACACTACACACAAGCAGACACACAAACATATGTATAAGAATATATATGTATATATATGTATACATGTATATATATGTATATATATATATATAT
>NC_068983.1:33939220-33942258 GCF_001194135.2 Octopus bimaculoides | reverse complement strand
ATATATATATATATATACTTATTTATGCATTTATATCTTTCTACATATATATCTACCTATCTATATATCTATATATCTATTTTTCTACCTATTTCTCTGTCAGTCTCTCTGTCTGTGTGTACGTGTATATACATATATCGAATGAATCAGTTCCAGTACTTAGTTTTCTGTTAAGCCTGGTAGTTATTCTATCGGTCTCCTTTGTGGAACCACTATGTTACAGGGATGTAGCTTAGAGTAATTTAGTCGGACGCCTCGGTCTCAGTTCTTATTTTGATGTCGGGCACTGGTACTTATTCATTCGTCTCTCTTGTCTAATCGCTACATTACAGTAACATAAAAAAACCAACTGCAGTTGTCAAGGAAAAATGGTGCACAAGCATAGACACAATAACACGTGCACATGTTCATATATGAAACAGCCTTCAATACAGTTTCCGCTTTCCTATTTTCCTCAGAAGGTATGAGTCAGCGTGGATTTATAGTAGAAGACACTAGTTCGTGTTGCCACGCACTGGGACTGAACATGGAGCCACATGGTTGCAAAGCAAGCTTCTTAACCACGTCGCTACTTGTGAAAATAGTGGGCAATAAAGAAAACAGAAAAAAAGTAAAACTAACAACGGAAAATACTAATGCCCTATTAGTGGGTGATGAAACAGTTTATCTGTAGGCTGAGTAAGATTTTATTGAATTAAGTGCATAGGATAAAGTAAGGGATGGGGGACATCGTGTACAGCACTAATCAGCTAATTAGTAACAATTGGGAAATGTGGATGAATCAGCATCTCGTTGGCTAATTGATTACATTATAGCTCGTTTTCATTCTAGTACCTCACGTTATCTGTCGACAGAAGAAGGAAAAAAATAATGATTTTGTAAGAATATTTCAAGTGCATAAGGAGTGTAAGGAAGTTTGAGATGTCTACTACTTTCGCAATACAATTCTACTGAAAAGAAGTTTAAGAAGGGATCAGAAAGGGAGGAAATGTGAAAAGGTACAATGACATCGAAATACCATGTTCTATTCTAAAGAGTCAAGATAAGTGTTACCGATTTTAAGTCTGGCATCATTACAGAACTAACAAGAACAAAATATGCTGTGAGGATTAGCATTATTTCTCTCTGTCTGCTATAGGCACAAGGCCTGGAATTTGGTAGGCGGAGATGATTAGTCAATTACATCGACCCCGATGCTGAACTGGTATTTAATTTATTGACACCGAATGGATAGAAAGAAAAAACTCGATCTGGATGAAATCTGAACTGAAGACTTAAAGCCGGAAGTCACGCTAGTGTATATCAGAAAGGATGAAAAGCAAAGTCGATCTTAGTGGAATTTGAACTCAGGACGTGAAAACAGGTGAAATACTGCTTAGCATTTCGCCCGCGATACTAACGATTCTGCCAACTTGCTGCATTAATAATGATAATAATAATAATAATAATAATAATAATAATAATAATAATAATAATAATAATAATAATAATAATAATAATAATTATTATTATTATAATTATAATAATAATAATAATAGATATGGTAACCACATATGGGACACTCCGCCCAAAATATGACACAGACAGACTGTATGTACCAAGAAAAAGAGGGAGAGAGGACTTATTGGATGCGAACACAGCATTAGAGCAGAAGAAAACAACATAGCATAGTATGTAAAAATGCCACAGAACCGATATTATTAGAAGTAAGAAGATCAGGCTTATGTAGGATAAAGCACTAATAATAATAATAATAATAATAATAATAATAATAATAATAATAATAATAATAATAATAATAAGAAGAAGAAGAAGAAGAAGAAGAAGAAGAAGAAGAAGAAGAAGAAGAAGAAGAAAAAGAACACTATGGAATAACAACAGAAAAAAGTGGGTATAAGCACACGCCAGAAAAGGGCACAGAAAACGAGAAAGCAACCATAATATGGGATATGCCAATACACAGAGAGAGAGAAATTAAGGAGAAACTTTCAAAATACAAAGACCTGGAAATAGAGGTAACTCCAATGTGGAATCTAAAAACGGAAACGATACCTATCATAGTGGGCGCATTAGGTATGATAAAAACGAGAGAGATTGAAAACATTGAAAATATACAAATTTTAAATATCTGAAATAAGATGGATGATAAACACATTTGAAAAGTAATTAGGTGCCGTAAATAGTTATCAGGTGAGGGCGAATGTATCAGCGAATAACTCTATCGACTTCTGTTCATATATTTGCAAAAAATATAAGTAACTTCTTGAAGATGTTAACTTGGAATGGTTACAATTATTAACCACGATTCTACAAACCATATCTACACGCCTTTAAAATGGATACATGGTATAATGGAGTTTGGAGTATACTTATGTTCCGAAAGAAAA
This sequence comes from Octopus bimaculoides, assembly GCF_001194135.2. Lineage (NCBI taxonomy): Eukaryota > Metazoa > Mollusca > Cephalopoda > Octopoda > Octopodidae > Octopus > Octopus bimaculoides. Next base: position 33,939,871 of record NC_068983.1, on the reverse strand, counting down.
GAAAGCGAGGCAGGAATGGCATTACTGTTTTGTTCATAGGCTTAATTCATCAGAGTCAACTTGATGGAAGGCAAGAAGAACAAAAGGAAAAAAATAACACAATCTTTATCGTTTATGTGTGTGATTCAATTAGTTTCATTAGACAACGCCTTCCTCTCTAGCTTTTAAAAATAATGAATTGGTTTGTGGCGGGAATATTCAGCAGTCAGTCTTTTCACGCGATAAAGCGATTCGTTAGAATATGACCCACGTAATAAAATATTCTAACCAATAACTGCTTCACCTAGGGTTGGCTGCAGCAGCATTCTCATCTTATTACGCTGTTCTCTCTGACCCTATCCAGCACTATAAATTCAGCACACTTTCACCATTTGACAGAGAACATTGACTAACGCTGCAGGAGACGGCGGCCAGCAGCTGATAACACAAAGGCAATGAACAATCTGAGGACGAAAGACATTAAAAGTCAGTAGCTAGCACGGCAAGCTGCTAATCTCCGTTTAACTGCTGCTACGACTACGGAGAGAGAGAGAGGCGGGGGAGACAGACAGAAAGAAAGAAAGAAAGAAAGAAAGAAAGAAAGAAAGAAAGAAAGAAAGAAAGAAATAAAGAAAGAAAGAAAGAAAGAAAGAAAGAGTTGTGAATAATAAC
>NC_068983.1:33937864-33938849 GCF_001194135.2 Octopus bimaculoides | reverse complement strand
ATATATATATATATATATATATATATATATACATATATATATTTCAAATAAGTTATCAGTATTTCTAAAACAATAATGATAAAGTAGCCAACAAACAATCCAAATATACAAAATATATATTAAAAGTCAGCGTACAATATGTACCAAAATAATGACATTCAAAGAATAATTAGCAGACATAATTTCTATCAAATATCCATGTAGTCTTGTCTGACAAACTTTGTCTTACAGAAGCAAATTCCTTCGAGGCTTGAATATTAAAAGAAATTATTGATATACAAGGCCTCCTATCTTTGCGTCTTGTTTTAATTTTGTGTGTATAGAGCGATTCGCTTGAAAATGTATGAATGCATACAGCAACATTTTTCTTCGTGATACGCTCTCGCCTCCAATACTTTCCAAAACTATCTGCTGAATATTGCCTGTCTTCACATCCGATCTTAGGTCGTCCTTTCATTTTTACTTCAGTTTGTAAGAAGGTCTTTTTCCTAGAGTATATTCCCTATATTGTAGAAGGCTTGGATTTCTTCCATCTTCTGTATGAACTATGAAACATATCTTTCTTATTTTGCTACTTCGCATGAGATATTCCATGCTTAATATATTAGCTGCCTTCAACACTTCCACATTACTCACGTTATCTCTCCAAGCAATCTGCAAAAATCCGCCAAAGGCGCTTTTGCTGGAAACTTGTGGCTGCATATGTGGACGCACGTACGCGTGTTTGTGCGTGAGTCTCCGCATGTGTGTGTCGTGTGTGTGTGTCTGAGTGTCTGTGTCTGTGTATATAGGAAGGTGTATATTCGGTGGTGTATAGGCACGTGTGTATGCGAGTATACATAAAAACGGCATGCTTACATATATATGCTACCTATATAAGCATATATAAAGTCATACAAACATCACACAGATACACGCAAATACATAGTAATACACGCACACACACACAAGAAAACGTATATATATATATATATGTATGTGTATA
>NC_068983.1:33936511-33937464 GCF_001194135.2 Octopus bimaculoides | reverse complement strand
GTGTGTGTGTGTGTGTGTATGTATATGTATATGTATATATGTATATACAAATGCCTATATACATTCACAGAATCATGCACATGTATACATAAGCATATGTGCCCTAGTTCGAATAATCGTGTAATAGTCGTGTATCAACATCTTTTGAAGTATCCTGCAGGAAAAGCTGAACATGTATTCACAACCAGACCACCAGTTGGTTACTTAGCCGACGGAAAGTTCACATAGCGCTCTCCAACTGCAAATTTCTATGTTACAACACGTACGAATAATCAACCATGAAGAATATCTCGGCTATAATTAATTTTCCCCATTTTCCAATTTATACTTCAATCTTTTTATGTTTTTATTTTAGTAATCTAATTACTTCAGTATTTTCATATTTTTTGTCTTTTATCCCAGTTCCGCTCACGACATTCTTGGTTCGCAACTCTGTACTATATTTAAATCATTTCCCTTGGTCATGATCACATTTTCAAAGAGTAATAGTACAAACGGAACACCATAGGGCACCAAGTTCTCTTGAGTAGCTCTTGCTTTTCTTTCTCTTCATACCGATTTTTATTGTATTTTGTTATTAAATTTCATCTTAGATGATTTTTGTTTTTTATTTTTTTCTTATTGGATAAGAAACGTATTCTAAAGAATAAGAAAACAAAAAAAAAGGACAAAAATAAACTGAAAATATTTAGTAAAAGGTTTGATAAATGCAACGAATAAAATATGAATATTAATGTGTGCAGCATTGAGAATGAGAGCATGGAAAGAAAGAGAAACACACACACATACACACACGCACACACTCTCGCACACACACACACACACATACATATATACATACAAACATGAATACATGCGTACATGCATACATATATTTATATATGCATACATACATGTATACATATATATATGTGTGTATATATATATATATATATATATATATATATATATAT
>NC_068983.1:33932199-33935810 GCF_001194135.2 Octopus bimaculoides | reverse complement strand
TGTGTGTGTGTGTGTGTGTGTGTGTGTGTGTTTTAATATCGAAGTGCAATGCATGGTAGAGTAAAATAACGTGATTAAGCAACGGAGAAGAAAGAAGGAAGAAAGCTGAAAGAACGGAGAAAGATGCGCTTGGAAATAGGAGGATTATATAATGTAGTGAGAGAAAGAAAAGGAGTTGAAAGTAAAGAAAAAGTTAAAGTTTTAAAAAAAAGGGGGATATGAAAAGGGACAAGAAAAAGAAAGTTGTAAAAGTGAAAGAAAAAGATTATAAGAGGAAGGAAGCAACGAGAAAGAAACGCGATGAAATGAAGGAATGAAGTAAAATAAGTGTTACACATAATTAGAGAATGATATAAGGGTAGGGAAAGACAGGAACAGGAAGAACTGACAATGAAACATTAAGGAAAGAGAGGCAAAGAGATATGTTAGAAGAAATGTAAATGAAAGGTAAAACATTTTGAACACTCAGGATATAGATTGGGAGTAATGGTATATATGTATAGATATCGATATAGATATCGATATGTACGTATATATATTAAAATATTGTATCGGAGAGTAATGGTATTTATATACATATATATATATATTAAATGATTGATACAGAAGACGGAGTATAACTATAAGTTTTATTTAGCACAGTAATTGTTTCGTTTGTTGTGCTAAATAAAGCTTTTAGTTACACTCCATCTTCCGTATCAATTATTTAAAATATACCCACTTAGGAATTCCTTACGTAGCCTGAGCGACGAAAGTGCAGTAAAGTGGATGACGCCCGGTAGCCATAAGTGGTGAACGTGCTCTGCGGGCACTTAACCTGGACTTACCTGAAATAAGGTTTGGATACTGCAGTTTAATGTCAACCCTTTTGCAAATTGTGTCTAAAAGGTGGAACTGTCTTGTAGTACTGATCAATATTACTTATAACATCTTACCTAACTCATCATAGAGTAAATACCACCATGACCGATATCGAAACTACAGTGGAAAAGGCTAGACACCGGATTTGGTTAAAAAGAGACGATGAGCGATGGCTAGAAGAATATTGAGCTGTATTTAATAACCAGTTGATCTAAGAAGCGGGGCTTCATATTACGGAGTTGAGCCGGAACGCATTGATGCCGTCGAGTGGTAGGCCCCGAAACGGCGCGCATTTTCTCCTGATGACGCCATACACTACCTGGCTTCCGGCACGCGGACGTCTCGACTGGTAGCACTTAGACGTGTGAGTTGTTTGCAAGACAACATAAGGAATCACTTTGTTTACATCCCTGTATATTCTGAGTAAAAGTTCCACCTGAGTTAGTTAATGTTGTTTCCATCCAGGGGTCACAATTGAACTAGCAGTAATACATTGTGCTACGTTAATCTTCGTTAATCCTTTTATCATATATGTGACAGCGTGGCCGTGTTAGAATTCGTTATTAGTCAAATTTGACGCAGTCCCTGCTTCATTCCATCCATTAACGTCTTCAAAGCGGGTTTCCGACCTCGGGCCCACGTGAGAATTAATTGGATTGACAGGCACGTTATAACTTCTTTCTTTCTGTCTGTCTTTCTTTCTTTATGTCTTTCTCTCTCTCTCTTCCATTCTCTGCTTCTCCTCATACTCCTTTTTCATTCTCTTTTCTTCTTCTTCTTCTTCTTCTTCTTCTTCTTCTTCTTCTTCTTCTTTTATTTCTCTTTTTATGTTAAATATTATTTATTCATTCTGGCTGCTTCATTCTCTTTCCCTTTGCCTCACTCCCCGTCCGCCTCGGCCTTCTCTTCCTTTCTCCTTCCACCCCCACCTATAACTCACATTCTTTCGTCCATTCTTTCTTTCATTTTTTCTTTCTTTCTTTCCAACACGCTCCTTCCGCTTACTCTCATGTCACTCACGCACAATGAAAGAGCCGGAGGACGTATGACAAGATCGATATTCCCAACGATGACAACGATGATGGCCACAACTACTACACCAGGGATGGTGGCTTTGGTGGAGTTGATGGTCTTAATAGCGGTGAATCCTGTTGACACTGAGCAGAATTTGCGTAGGAGAAATTCCATAAGGGAATATTCATAAAGGTGAATGCACTAATTAAAATCATAATCAAGAAGATATGAGCATGATAATGATAGAAAGAGGGTGGTAGTAGTGAGCTTGATTATGCAACATATTAAATCATCTCCAAATATTCTTAAATGTTGTCGACAGTGTGAAATGCACTCGTGGTCAATCATGCTAACATTTGGCAAATAAGGAGATATAATGCGTTCGAACTAGGAAGGCGGTGAGCTGGCAGAAACGTTAGCACGCGGGCGAAATGTTTAGTGGTATTTCGCCCGTCTTTACTCTGTGAGTTCAAATTCCGTTGAGGTCAACTTTTCCTTTTATCTTTTCGGGATCGATAAATTAAGTATCAGTTGCGTACTGAGGTCGATCTAAACAACTAGCCCTCTCCCCAAAATTGTGGGCCTTGTGCCTAGAGTATAAAAGAATCTGTTCAAAATAGGGACATGCATATAAATATAGAGAAAAGGGAACACAGAAACCAATATATACACACGCATAAAGGTTTGGATGAGTGTGTGTGTGTGTGTGTGTGTGCGAGGTGCTTGTATATGGTTCTGTATGATTGGTTTAGTTACAGCCATTTACCCGCTCAGAGAACTTTCAGGTAACTGAAATATCAAGCAAGTCGAAGACCTCAGTTTAAATAGATGTATGTATGTATAATCTTTTACAGCATACGTTTCGTTATATCTTACTGAAACATTTGATACACACACACGCACACGCATACACACACACACACACACATACAGACAGACATGCAGTCAGACAGAAAGATAGATAGATATATAGAAATATGGAAGGAAGAGGGAGGGTGAAATAAAGGGTGTTGTAGGGAGGGAAGGTAGAGTTGAAGAGGAGCTATTGAGGAAGTGAAGGGAAATAAAGTGTCGCATATTTGATTCTCCGCATAAGAATTTCATTTTGAATGTGTTTTCGGTTCAGTATCACTACGTGGCTCATGTGTGTCTTCTAGTATACCCCAAGCCAACCAATGAATTATATGGGAACTTCGTTGACGGAAATAACATGGAAGCCCCTGGTTAATATACATGTGCGTGGGTGTGTGCGCGCGCGCGTGTGCGTGTGTTTCTGGGCAATTTTGCTTGAGTGCCCACGTGCGAGTCTTTGTGTGTTTTTTTTTCTTTCTCACCGCATGGGAACGGGTTTCGGTTTACTTGCCTACCTTCGTTTTGCAGCGCGGCAAAATGGTGTGATAGAATAAACACCGAAATCATAAGTGATTGGTTAATCAACTAGACCTTTTTAGGCAGCGCTCAAGCATGGCTGCAGTTCAATATCTTAGCACACCCAAACACACACACATATAATATATATACGCATATATACACACGTACATATATGTTTATATATATGAATATATAGGCGCAGGAGTGGCTGTATGGTAAGTAGCTTGCTTACCAACCACATGGTTCCGGGCTCATTCCCACTACGTGGCATCTTGGGCAAATGTCTTCTACTATAGCCTCGGGCCGACCAAAGCTTTGTGAGTAGATTTGGTAGACGGAAACTGAAAGAAGCCTGTCGTATATAT
>NC_068983.1:33930883-33932145 GCF_001194135.2 Octopus bimaculoides | reverse complement strand
TATATATGTATATATGTGTGTGTGTGTGTCTGTGTTTGTCGCCCCAACATCGCTTGACAACCGATGCTGGTGTGTTTACGTCCCCGTAACCTAGCGGTTCGGCAAGAGAGACCGATAGAATAAGTACTAAGCTTACAAAGTATAAGTCCTGGGGTCGATTTACTCGACTAAAGGCGGTACTGCAGCATAGCCACAGTCAAAATGACCGGAAAGAGTAAAAGAGTATATAATTATATTTATAAAATTAAATAGTTTGTATTAAAATGTATGTATCTACGTAGATACATGTACATACAGAGAAAGACAACCACACAAAAATAACCTCAACACACAGCGGTGGGGGTGTATGTGTGTGTTTCTGTCTATGTTTGTCTATGTATGAATTCCGTTGATAATATGTGGATTAGCTTCATAAGAAGTTTAAACCTTCCAGTACCAAATTAAAATTTTGTTAAACCTTATTATAATTATTTTATGAAGATTTCTACTTCCTCTGTCATGTATTCTTCCTTCATTATATAGTTTAACTGTAATTCCTGTATCAAATGAAAATGAAGACATAATTTCATGTCTCACCGGATTATCAATTTGGTAGAATTTCTAGTGATTCTTTGATAAGCGGACTTGCATTCTGTTCGTGCAAACATTCCCCAGCTGAGAGGCTTCTTGGAAAATAGTTTCTTTCAGAATAATATTCAATTAATTGCGTTATGGAAAGGAAGAGAATAATGCGATAGCTATGTCTATTAGAACAAGCTTTACAGATGTAACTCTGCTTCTCTTACAAATATAAGCGAACGTTCTGTTATTTAGAATTCAAGTTTGTGGTATAAAGTATAAAAATGTAAAATATAATAGTAAAACAACCATTAAAATACATTTCACTACATTTATTTGTATATTTGTCTGTGTAGATTAACACCTGATCTGATACCAAAGAATACACGCACGGCGTGCATCACGTCCATATGTATGTATACGTGTAAATGCTCACACAAACATACACGCACACACTAACACACACACACATACATAGCCACACACACACATACATAGCCACACACACGCACACAAACACACATATATAATAAACTTTTGTAGTATAACATATAGATTCGGAGAATTGTGTGGTCATCACAGTTCACATTGTACTCCGATACAGAGATGTGTAATGTAGTGTTTAGTGTTCATGCAACTGAAATCCATAGAGCTTCTGTAATCACAGTTCTCTTTTTAGTCAAGTACTATATATATATATATAT
>NC_068983.1:33927726-33930157 GCF_001194135.2 Octopus bimaculoides | reverse complement strand
TATATATATATATATATATGAGCGAGTGGCCAAACGAAGGAAAGGGCATTCAGCAAATATATTGGGAGTTACACGTATTGTGCAAAAGAGCTTCACTCGGATTCCGTGTTACTCCAAGTTTCGAAGCCCTTGGCGGAGCATCACGTCACAGGCTTCGAAACAACTCGGTGTATCTAGCGGTACATCTTCTTTATGCATGTACCTGATGTGATACAAACTGCACAAACTGATGCAACACAATTAGATAGAGATAATCCTACCCATAACGGACAGTTGCAGGATGGGTGGAAACGATTGTCGTACTGAATAAAGACTAGTGCTAAATCTATCTTCTGTTTCCTTCATCAATCATTATCTGAAGTAACAATACGAAATTCGTGATGTAGATCCAGAGAAAATATATTCTAACTGTTGATGATTTCAAGTAACCCAAATGTGAATGTGCTTTACTCAACGAACTAATTGACATATACCTATCAAAGAATTACAAATATAGATAGATAGATAGATAGATAGATAGATAGATAGATAGATAGATAGATAGAGATACAATTTAACGTTATACCGAAGGTATTCAAAGAAGGAAAAAAAATACTTAGGGTCATCTGGCCAAATTCCTCTGAAGGCAGATGAATTTTGTTGACCAACACTCCTTCTCCGTGAGTGAGCTATGGTGGTCCGACACGTTACTGAAGAGATTACTTTGGGTGGTGTTAATAACAATAATTTAAAATAATAATAATAATAATAATAATAATAATAATAATAATAATAATAATAATAATAATAATAATTGCCCCCAATATGATTTCCCACAGCCAAAAGTGACAAATTGTGTGAGTATACACACAATTTCTATCAAAATCGAGGGGAAAACAAAGCCATTATGCAGTCTATGATGATATAAATTTTATATAAACTATGCACACAAAAAAAAAGAAATAGATAATTAGACAAAACACGATTTTTAAAACAAAATATGTAATTTAAATAAAATGAAATAAATAAATAAAAAAAATGCAAACGTAACTATTAGATTGTATTGAGCGTACTTTATTTCAACTATTATATATATGTGCGTGCGTGTGTGTATGTATGCATGTATGTATGTACAAAGGAATTTAGCCGTGTTATTGTTACAGTTAGCTTGTGAGCTTAATTTATCGCATCTGTGACTTTGACAAGAGAAGGAAAGACGCACAGACGGAAGCGGTAATTTTTCAATATAAAAAAAAACCCAGCAGACGATAGTCAATAAAATAGAAAAAAAAAACTCTAAAGATTTAAAAGAATAAAATGTTCTGAATGGTACAACAATGCACTATAATACAAAAAATGGACTATATACCTGTTGTAATTTAGTTATCCATAGTCCGATGATTTTTCGGAATACAATTACTTCTTCAGATATTCTTAGATGGAGTCGCTGCTATAATCGGTTTTCCAACGGCTTTTATGTTTTCGGAAGCGTTTCAGCAGTGGCCTCACGAAGCTCCTTCCGGAATTCCTCATGAGAAGTGCGTGAGGTCGGCTATGTCTCAATCTCGTGTGTGTTGGTACATCTGTAGCCTTTTTTTCCTTCTTCTCTCTCTCTCTCTCTCTCTTTTTTTTTTTTTTTTTTTTTTTTTTGTTATAAACAATTGTTTGGTCCGCTAACGATTGTTTCTCATCTCAGTACTGAACCGCAGCGCGGTGGTTGGGGATCACTACCCTACACTAAAAAATATTTTTGAATGAAAAAATACTTAGAATTATTTTGGTATCTTTTCTTCATTTATTTAAAAGCAGATACATAAACTCTGAATTTTCATAAGAAATTAATAGAATACTGGTTAAATACCTTTATCTTTTATTTCTTCTTTTTGGCTAGGTTGGATGTCCAGTCCTGGAGAGTTAATCATTGTCTCTATTTAATTTTCTTCAGAAATAAACGACACCGCCATTAATTCTGACTAATTTTTGTACCATTTTTAAGCTATACATACATACACACATACATACAGATTGCAAATTTATATTTATATCAATCATAATTGGCGCACTCGGTTTTGTGTGCGAATGCGTAGCTGACAGTCTGGACAAGATTGGATTTTCAGAAAAAAGCAATCAGCACATTACAAAAACAATCTGTAAAAATATGCAAGATTTTTTGCAGTTTTAAGATGGCATTTTGTCTTCGTTATCTACACTCCAATGATTGAGTTTTGCATCTTTGTTAGAAACCAGCTCTTTCCTGAGTGGAAGGATTTAGATAATTAAAAGCAGAAGAGAACACATACGTAAAAGTGTGCGCATGTGTGTACATTTTATTTGATAGATAGATAGATAGATAGATAGATAGATAGATAGATAGATAGATAGATATATAGATAGATACATAGGTAGACAGATAGACATAGATGTACGTATATATATATATATATATATATAT
>NC_068983.1:33925490-33927677 GCF_001194135.2 Octopus bimaculoides | reverse complement strand
ATATATACGTATGTGTGTGTTTTTGAGTTTACCCCCATCTTCACCACACTGTGTGACAACCAGTGTTGTTTTGTTTACGTGCCCATAACATAACAGTTCTGCAAAACAACCAAGAGAATGAGTTCCAAGCTTTCTAAAAATAAGTACCGAGTTTAATGTACTCGACAAAATTCTTCAAGGTGGTGCTCCAGCATGGCTGGAGTCTGAAGACTAGAAACGAGTAAAAGTATGCAGTTGCGTATCCTTTAGGTATCTGTGAAGAGACTTAATGGATAGGACAGATTTTCTAGAGCCTAGAGTTTTTATACAGAGTGGTGCGCGAAAAAGTATCCTGAATTTCGTAGCATAGTGTAAATGCAGAAATAAATTTATACACATGACAAAGCACCCAGCCTTTCGTTTGCAAGTGTCTTTGAGCTATTTCAACCGAAAAAGTATCCTGGGTTTCGTAGCGTAGTGTAAATACAGAAATATATTTATTCACACGACAAAGCACCCAGCTTTTCCTTTGTAAATGTCAATGTGCTATTTTGGCCGAAAAAGTAGCCCGGGTACCGTAACATACTGTCAATACAGAAATAAATTTACACACACGATAAAACACTCAACCTGTCGTTTGCAAGTGTCATTGTGTTATTTCAACCGGAAAAGTATCCCGGGTTTCGTAGCTTATTGTAAATATAGAAATAAATTTACATACTCGTACACGAAAAAGTAGTCAACCTTTCGTTTGCAAGCGTCACTGCGTTGTTTCGACCACTTGTAAATGTTGAACGACGATGTCGCACTAGTCGACTGTTTACTATGTTATCCTCATTACCTCCTTAACACAGTTGATTGAAAGGTTGCATTAAATATGCATGTCTAGCCTTTTCTCTGCAAGATGATGTACCCAACAGCGGAAAGGATGGGAATCGCGGAAGCGTATGTGAAAAGGGGTTCTGTTAAGCAAACACATGAATTTTTTAAAGCCAACTTTCTGGACAAAGACTTGCCGGCAAAGAAAACGACACAAACGTTGGTTAAAAAGTGGCGCGCTATAGGGTCAGTGCACAACACACCCCAAAACAAAGAGACCCTACAGTTCGAACGCTGAAATTTATTCAGGACATTCGCTAAAAGATTACTCGAACTCCAGAGAAGTCAACACGTAATTGGAGTAACAATATCTCATAAGCAGATCATGCCAACGGGTGTTGAGTAGCCTAAAGTTGAAGCTATATTATTTCAGATGAAGGCGACGAGCTGGCAGAAACGTTAGCACACCGGGCGAAATGCTTAGCGGTATTTCGTCTGTTGTTACGTTCTGAGTTCAAATTCCACCAAGGTCGACTTTGCCTTTCATTCTCTCGGAGTCGATTAAAAAAGTACCAGTTACGTACTGGGGTCGATATAATCGACTTAATCCGTTTGTCTTTCCTTGTTTGTCTCCTCTGTGTGAAGCCCCTTGTGGGCAATAAAGAAATCGGAAACGTTAGCACGTCGGGCAAAATGCAAAGCGACATTTCGTCCTGCTTTATGTTGTGAGTTCAAATTCCGCCGGGGTTGAATTTGCCTTTCATCCTTTCGGGGTCGATAACTTAAATACTAATCGACTGGCCCCCTCCCTCAAAATTTCGGGCCTTGTGCCTAGAGTAGAAAAGTATATTATTTCAGAGTTGCAAGGCGGTGAGCTGGCAGAATCGTTAGCGCGTCGGGCAAAATGTATAGCGACATTTCGTCCTTTATATTCTGAGTTCAAATTCCACCGAGGTTGAATTCGCCTTTCATCCTTTCTGGGTCGGTAAAATAAGTTCCAGTTGAGCCCTGGAGACGATATAATCGAGTAGTCCCCCTATCCCAAAATTTCACGTCTTGTGCCTTCGATAGAAAGGATTATTTCACATATGTACATCCATTACAAATGGCTGACAAGAGCAAGCGAGTAAATTACTGCATCACGACTTCTGAATAGCAGTTACAATCGGTCGAAATAACAACGAAGACACTTGCAAACTAATGGCTGGCTGGCTGCTTTTTCGTGTGTATAAATTTATTTCTGTTCTTACCTTTTGCTACGGAAACCCTGGTTACTTCATCACGCACTATCCCATGTTTCTAAAAATTTTCGGTACACCTAACTTCTCACTGCAGCGCACTATTTGAGAACAACAGGCATGGAAGAACATACATATATATATATATATA
>NC_068983.1:33924142-33924589 GCF_001194135.2 Octopus bimaculoides | reverse complement strand
TGGTGGTGGTGGTGGTGGTGGTGGTAGCGGTGGTGGCGGCGGCGGCGCAGTGAGTGAGTGAGTGGGAGTGGGGGAAAATTACTGTAGAAATCTTATCGATTAATTTCCAGTTTCTGGTAGGCCGAAGGCAAGGCAAGGCAGCGCAGGCGTTGAAGCAGTCTCCTCAGAAGTACGTAACGTGCCCGAATTTGCTGATTTAATAAGAAAACTACATCACAAAAGACAAAAATTGATCGAAAGTGGAGACGGCAAGAAGAAACTCGAGGGCGATATCTGATTAATTTTGACGATTATACTTCAGCATGGCTTTAGTCGGGACGACTAAGAAAAACTGGAATAACTGGCAAAAGAACGAAAGAAGCCATTGCTGTTAAAACAAGATTTGTCTTTTAGTTCTTTCAGTCATTAAATGGCGGCCAGGCTAGGGCACGGCCAGGCTGGGGCACG
>NC_068983.1:33922801-33924132 GCF_001194135.2 Octopus bimaculoides | reverse complement strand
AATGGCGGCCAGGCTAGGGCACGGCCAGGCTGGGGCACGGCCAGGCTGGGGCACGGCCAGGCTGGGGCACGGCCTTGACGGGTGTAGTCGAATAAATAGACTTGAGTACGTACTGGTTTTGATTTTTTTTAAATTTAAAGTTTGCTATTTTTTTCTTTGTCATCCTCTTTTACCGAAATGAGAAGTTCCGGGAATGTAAACAAATCAACACCGGTTGTCAAGTGGTGGAAGGGAGAAGAACACAAGCAAAAAAGACACATATGCGCAGGCATACATACACACACACATACATACACATACATACATACATACATACACACACATATGCATACATACATACGTACGTACATACATACATCTCTAATGGACCGGTTCTCATCCAATCATACACACACACACACACATATATATAAAACAAGTTTGAACTAATGGTCCTTTATTGAAGCAAATTTGGGTCACAGCTGTTTCCAGTAGTCATTACAGGTACGTTACTGATAGATTTACTCAATTGTTCTATTGATCAACTGAGAAAAATTGAGTGACCTAAGAAAAATAATATGTATACATACATACATATATAAATATAAAACGGAGAAATGTACCATTTCTCCGATTTTTTCGTCCAGCTTATCGTATACGTTCGCTTGCTTTCTTCCAAAGAATCTAGTGCTCTCAGCTTAGATTTTCTTCAGTCCGGTCAGATTGGAGCAGTGTCGAGTGTAGCCGACCGAAACGGCAACGGCAATCTGGACCTCGACTGACGATAGAAAACTCCGAATGATCCTTCCTTGTTTTTTTCCTGTCTTCTTTTGTATCGTCTAATTATCTGGATGTTTTCATGTCACCTGTTACGTTCTTGGTCCATTTTTGTTTTGTTTCTTTTTTTCATATATACATATAGCGGTGTACGTACACTTTTGGTCTCCTATATATATATATATATATATATATATATATATATATATATATATATATATATATATATATATACATCGTTTTTGTATCTGGTTTGCAAGAGTTCCTATGTGAATTCGTGTGTTGAAACAGGTTTTGTTGTGTCTAGATAGAGTCATTATGCCAGACAAACGCAGCCTTTGTAACGGACTAAACCAATAATCATTGAAACGGTTGCGAGTAGCAACGAAGGAGCATTGACTAATAAAAACAAAACAAAGTAAATTATCAATTAGTTAGTTGAGTATTTTAAACAATTGACTTATAATAAAAGAATGAAATTGAATTGAACCAATGCCTGTGTTAATTATATTGACATAATGACTCTCCCTAGACACAACAATATATGCACACATACACACACATATATATATATA
>NC_068983.1:33920924-33921811 GCF_001194135.2 Octopus bimaculoides | reverse complement strand
TATATATATATATATATATATATATATATATATATATATATGACTGTGCGCCCATATTCTGATATGTATTCATGCATATATATGTATCCATATCTGTTTATGTTCATGGGTGTGTATTTAATTTATGCATTAAATAAACAGGCATGTTTGCCTCTATATTTGATTTGTGTGTGTTTATGTTTCTGTCCATGTATATAGATGTGTATATGTATGTATATTTGCATATGTATATATATGTATGTATGTATATACATATATATGTGTCTGTATGTATGTATGTATGTACGTATGTATGTATGTGGGCGTGTGTATGTATGTACGTATCTGTATATGTATATTCTCTATAAGTACATATGTGTATGCATTCCATTTCGTACATGTGTATGTATGTGCTTATCTTTCAAAGTTGTTTATATGTATTTATGCGTTTCTATGTTTGGTTATATACGAAGGGAAGTGAAAAATTATGCGTACTTTCGCCATAACATATCTTTATAATTGTCACACTGCATTCTGCACATGCGTACTTATAGCCATTACTATTGTGGTCACGTGATCGAAGTTTTAGCCTAGTGATCTGAGGAAGTAGCCTTCTATATGTGCATTGATTTGTAAATGTACAATTGTACTGTGCGATGTGTATCATGCATATTTACGCAGACGTATAAAATAATTTATTATACAGTGAAATTATTATTACATGATGAAGGCTGCGAAGCAGCTGTAATACTATTGATATCAAGTGGTTAAAGGAATATATTCAGGTCTCATACCTGCTGACATTTTCTGATCAACATGTGTATGCATATATACATACATACATACATGCATACATACATATATATATACCTATATATATATATATATATATATATATATATATATAT
>NC_068983.1:33918041-33920231 GCF_001194135.2 Octopus bimaculoides | reverse complement strand
AGTGAGAGAGAGAGAGATCATGAAATGTATTTTAGTGCTCTAAAGGGTCCGAAAGTTTGCAGTGTTAGGGACATTGGGATAACTGATTACACAGACTGACTGATATTTTACAGGTATTTTACTTCATCGACCACGGATACATGAAAGTCAAAGTTAACCTCGGCGGTATTTGAACAGAGAATATAAAGAGACAGAACAAATGTTGGAAGGTATCTTTTTACCCCGACGTTCTAACAACTCTGCCAAACAAGAAGCGCCGTAGCACAGTTCATTAAACATTTTGAATAAATAAGATTTATCGTAAAAGTCACTCAATTTAGCGAGATTCGCCTGAAGAAGATTGATCTCCCTTGTCGTTAAACAATAATTAGAAAATGCTACAAACTGAAGAAACCCATTGGGACATGTAATCATCTAAATGATTTCACAAACCCCACTGGGACATGTAACCGCCTCAGCAATTTCACTTAATACAGAAATATCATGTCGGCCGAAGTGTTGCAACATTTTAATGTAATCTTAGTTCTATAGAAACTGTAAACCACTAAAGACAACAGATGACCGAAAACTGAGATAATTGATATAAGAAATAAATTTATTGAAGATGTATTCTAGTAATGGTTCTTTCGAAATTTCTGCCATTCTTTACAATGAATACTACAAGAATATTGAAGCTTTCATGAACGGTTTATTCTGTGATGGCATCATAAATCGCATTTAATAGTTTTGCTTCAAATACAATGTTTTTAGGTGATTAATGCTTTATTTGCGCTGTATTGTATGACCGTATAAGTATATAACCTTGTATATATACACACACACTTACATATACACACACATAAGGCCTGTTGTTATTCATTTACAACTTACAATCCTTCAGGGGAAGATAAAATAACTACCAGACGACTGGATTTAGTAGTCTGCTTCTTTTACCTCCTATGTATAACCTTGCATGTGTGTGTCATGATAGCACACACACGTACATAAATATATATGCATACGTATACATCTGTATATGTATGGATTTGTGCGTATGTATGCTTGTATATATACACACATATATATGTGGGGGTGCGTGTGCGTACACGCACACACATATATATACGTGCATACAAATATAGATAGACAGACAGGCAGATAGATAGACAGACAGGCAGATAGATAGACAGATAGATAATGTAATTATCTTCAATAACATCGGTAAATACCATATCTTACTTAAATATATTTAAAATAGTAATAAAATGAGGTTAAACGTATCCGACCTTGTTTTACTTTTAGCATAGATATCTATGTTTACATATTCTAATAGAGGTGGTATTCAATAATCTTGAAAGCAAAAATTTCTGGTTACACTATATGGTTATAGTGAATAGTGGAGATAATTACTATATGTGTCATATATATAGCACGATGCTATTTATTATAGACAAACGCACACACTCACATTATATATGTGCGCCCGCGCGTGTGTTCGTGTGTGTGTGTATGTGTTTGTATTATGAATATCTTTGGATTATATAAGCATGTTATAAGCCGTGGCAAATATTAGGTTGTCAAGAAAGTTCTTGCGGTTTTTAAGCTTCAAATTCAGGTGTACATTTCTCGGCTCAAACAAGACTTTATTAATCGAAATAAACATCATCAGAATCAACACACTTTTGCCAACGCTAAACAAGTTTATTTATGCCAGTAACGCAAAAATCCTGCGTTCTGATGATGAAGTCGTTGAAGGTGTGTTTGGCATCGTCTTGGTTTTTGAAGCATTTCTCACGCAGGAAGTTGTCGAGATGCTTGAAAAAGTGGTAGTTGGTAAGCGAGAGGTCTGGTGAGTATGGCGGATGGGGCAGAGTGTCGTATCCCAATTCGTTCGACTTCTGCAGGGTCAGTTGTATGACATGCGGCCGAGCGTTTTCGTGGAGAAGAATTAGTTCTTTTCCATTGACCAATGCTGGCTTTTGTTGTCGGAGTTTCTCTATTAGCGAGAAATCAGTTTTTAAAATTTCACCTGTAGTTGAAACTCTAAAATAACAAATCAATCGATTTGAAGGACAAATTACGTTGAAAGCACAATTTTTTAACATGTTACAATTACGTTAATGGAAGCCATTTGTCTCATGGCATTCGTAACGGGCACTTGAACATACACACACACACACACACACACACACACACACACACACACACACA
>NC_068983.1:33915783-33917923 GCF_001194135.2 Octopus bimaculoides | reverse complement strand
TATATATATATATATATATATATATATATATGCATGTATGTATATACACATATATGTACGTATGTATATATATACATTATTTACATATGAATTTTAAATTTTCCTTCTTTCTGAAATTTCAACAGATATGAAATATATATCGTTTGAAAGATAGCACTAGGAGTATGGTCTGTTTTACACCAAACTCAGTATGATAGGAAAATAGTCTTAAACATCTAATAGATTACAATGTTTGTGAATACAATCATATATACGTGTTTGAACCCCCGTGTAGTGTGTCTGTGTGTCTGTGTTTATGTTTATGCATATATGATGCATTCTCCGGTCGAAGATGAAGCGTGAGAGTTCAGCTGATACAGCTGAACAACCTGTACAAATGATTTGCTTATAGTGATCAAATGTATGTGGTGTACATTAGATCACTACCTCCGACAAATGGATGTTGCCTAAAACAGGTGCAAGGTGTCGAAGTGATTGCAGAGCAAGGTGAGATCAAGTATTTTGCTCAAGAACACAAAGCACCACCCAGGCTGGGAACTGAAACCACGATCTCGCGATCGTGAGTCTAACGCCCTAACCATTAAGTGATGCGCCTCTGTCTGTCTGTCTGAGTTTGAGTGTGTTTATTCGTAGGTTCTTAATATGTGCTTGTGCATCTATAATGTGTCCATTTATGTATATACTTGTATATTTTACAGATTAAATATTTTTGCAAAGGAACAACGCTTTCGCTAATTCCTAGGTAGATTCTGTTTCAGACGGGCTATGTAGGAATAAGCGAAATTTGAGAGACTTTACTAAAACTTTAAATCTATAAGATAAAAACATTTGCTCTGCAGTTGTATTGAAAGCTTAAAGCACTTAAAGCGGATTAAATCCGCACAAAATTTTATTACTGTTGATAGCAATGAGTAGTTTTATCCCAGGTCTTTGAGAACACCTCTCCTTATGCTGCGAGGAGCGATCATACACCGAGCGACCCTCTTTACAAAAGTTAATATTTCAAATTTGATCATTTTTCTCATATGTTCCATCATTTAATTTAATAATTTTCTCATATAATTAATAATTTTCACACATATTTAATAATTTTCTCACATATTTCATCAGATATTTCCTGTAGAGCAGGAATCCAGATAGTTTTAGTGGTAAATATGAAAACCGTACCTATAGGAGATGTTGAAAAAAAGTTTTGGAGAAGTAGAAAATCACAATTCTTAATGCTGGTGAATAATTAACACCATTATAGGAATGACATGAAATTTAATTCCGCTGTCAAATGGTTAACTTGTTCAGAGTTTACGTTGGTTTTATGCACTCTTTCATCTTTGATTCAGTTACTTATGTATACACACATACACGCGGTGGGCGCACGCACACACAACACACATACATACGCATAGACGCATAGACCAACAGACGCATAGACCGACAGACGCATTTGTATTTATATATATATATATATAAATTATTAAGGTGGCTATTCTCAATTTACAACCGAAAATCCCAAGTATAATCATCACTAAAGTGACGGAGGGTGGTTACCCACCACCAGCATTGCTAGAAATAAAAGTCAAAACAACCCTCAGCCACATGAGAGCACTTTTCTAACGACTGAAAAAGGAGACAAGCTCCCTATGGCTAAAAAATGGAACCATATCATCGATGATTTCAGATTTCATTAATCTTCACCAGTGACCCATTACTCCGCTGCAGAGGGTTAAAGAACCTAAGTCACCCTGCCAGCCTTATAGAGAACGCCGTAGGAAACATTGACTGATTCCGAAAATGGTGAAGTGAGAATTATAAATTATTAAGGTGGGTATTCGCAATTTACCACCGAAAGGCAACAAGTATAGTCGTCACTATATGAGAGTGTGTGCGCGCACGCGCGTGTGTACGATGGGGATGCTGAAAGGGTCTCGCGAAAGGTCTGGTTGGAGGCACAAACTTCTGAGTTCTTTTACAAGGTTTAGAAAAAGGGATGGACTGTTGCAATAAGTGTGTGAATCTGAGAGGAGAATATGTTGAATAAAAACATAGTTGATCCTCCCGTATTTTCTGTTACCAAAAGCCAGAAACTTTTCAGCACCCCCTTATGTGTGTGTATGTATATATATATATATATATATATATATAT
>NC_068983.1:33914971-33915517 GCF_001194135.2 Octopus bimaculoides | reverse complement strand
ATATATGTACACACATACACATATATATGTGACAGAAATACATAAACCCCTACTAACCAGCAATATATATCAGTTTTTCGTCAATGACGAGAATGGCGGCTTAAACTTTTAGCTCGTTATACCTCGTATTTACTGGACAAAATTACTATCGATCTGCGATAAATGATTGGTTTGAACTTTATGGAGTTCTTGTGATGGATAATGCTATTTCAGGCTAAAATATTCATCTTTATTTCATGCCATTACTCCATATTGTATTTGTGTTTGTTTTGTTTTGTTGGAGTTCGTCATTATATACCATAATTATATCTTCTAGTTTGTAAATTAATCTATAAATTATTATGACGTGTAATTACGTGCATGCGCACTCACATAAACATGCAAGCATATGTAAATTGCACACACACACCACATATACATGCAAACACACTTACATATATATATACATATATATATAGATATACAAATAGACCAAATAAATATACATACATACATACATACATACATACATACATGTATGTATGTATATATATATATATATATATA
>NC_068983.1:33913226-33914596 GCF_001194135.2 Octopus bimaculoides | reverse complement strand
TATATATATATATATATATGTGCCCGCGCGTGTGTGTATGTATGCATGTGATTTTAACTGTCAGCCTTTTATTACTATATAATTCCACGCATGCGCATATATTGTGAAATGGTTATAATTTGATATTTTCTGAAACGCTTAACCACATGTAAACTCATTTAAATTTCTCCAACCAATCATCACTGATCAATACATGGTGTCATTTCTGTTCTTTCTTATTTTATTGTTGTTCTACTTTTATTTATCTATTTACTTTATTTTTATCTTTATCTTATTGATATGATATTTAATAACTTTTATTTTTATTGTTATTGTATTTACTTTGTATATTACTTATTCTACCTTAGTACGTATTTTACATCCTTTCTTATTATATTCAAATTAGTCCGTTATCCCTCACACACACAAAAATAAAAAATAAAATAACTCCATATACTTAGTCAGCCAGTATGAACTAAGAGGTCAGACTGTAATCTTTTATTGCATATCTTTTTCCGTGATGATATTGTGTTTAACCCTACAAATGCAAATTTAAACCATAAATTTCTAATTTATTTAATAAACACAATTGAAACAGCTGTAGGAAGTACGAAGTATCATCACAATAAATAATTATCAACTTTCAACTCACGATTTTCTTTACTGCTTTTAAGTGAATACGGATTATATGCATAATATAAACCTACTGATTTAGGGAAATTTTATTTCCCAAAAATATATTTGGTATTGAACCAATGATTTCTTGGATGTAATCATCCCTTTATGAGCTTATATATATATATGAGAAAGATGTATGTACATATATATATTAGGGTACCTCTTCCTGTGTATTCAAACTGCTACAAATAATCAGATTTCCCTTGAAAACACAATGTCCACCAGTTGTCCTCAACCTTTGTTGTACAGCGGACCTGTTCCCTGTCAGACAGGAAGATAACGCACATGACAAATCACAATAAAGTGCACATTATGCAAGGTAATTATTACAGAGACCCCTACTGTACAGTCTGAAGAACAGAATTAACGAAAAGTATAACGCATAGCATAATCTTGAATATAAGTGGTAAATGTTTTTAATTAGACAAATATACACGCGGATAGTTGAAAAACTCGTTTTAAAACATATTTTGTTATCAAGTAAACCGACATCCATAAATGAAATTCCATACCCAATATGTTCACACAACCCCATTTATCACACAGGGTGCATATATGTAAATATAAAGTCATACAAACATACATACATGCATATATATATATATATATATATATATAGAGAGAGAGAGAGAGAGAGAGAGAGAGAGCGAGACTATTATATATACATATGTACCTATGCATATATATATGTGTATGTACATTATATATATATA
>NC_068983.1:33910105-33912311 GCF_001194135.2 Octopus bimaculoides | reverse complement strand
ATATATATATATATATATATATATATATATATATATATACAGGGTGTGTATGGTATTTGAGAACATACCTTTTTTGAGTCATTGCTGCATTTTTCGCAAACTCTGTATAATCTTTGTTGAAGAAAGTAATTATGGCAGACCCTCAGCTTACTCAAGAAATGAAGAGGCATGCTGTTATTGTGGTTATAAAGGCTAAGCATAACTATTTAGAAATATCTCGATTTTTAAAAGTTGCCAGATCTTTCGTCTACAAAGTTTGTAAGGAGCTAGAGACTGACAATGGAAACAAATCACCAGTATCAAAGCATAAAAGTCATTTTAAACGCTCTGAAATTATCAGAACACCTGAATGTATCCTGCAAGTTCAACAGATCATTGATTACAATCCCAGAAAGTCTATGAGGTCAATTGCAAAAGATCTCCATGCGTCAGAAGGAACAGTCAGAAATGTTGTCCACAAGGACATCAGATAGAAGTCATATATGATGAGCAAAGGTCAGAAAAAGCAAAAGAAACTTACTACATCAAATCTAAAAGGCTCTTAAACAAGCTGAAAAATCCAGCAGTAGAACATTTGATTTGGTTTCTCTGAAACGAGAAAAACTTCGACCATGAACAAAAAGTTAACAGAAATGACAAATGATTGTGTGCAGAACCTTCTGAAGTTCCAAGTATTATGCATACAAAATTTCCTGCAACTGACATGGTTTTAGGGGCTATCAACAATGAAGGACATATGATGTCTCCTTATTAATGTCCACAAGGCCTTAGAGCTAACTCAGCCGCCTATATTGAGAGGTCTTGGAAATAATTTTTAAACCCTGGATACACAGTGTATGAAATAAAAGGCCATGCCTCTAGTAGCACAGAAAAGGATGGCTGAAACTTTTTATGGTCACACAACCCCTAACGTTTGGTCTCCTAATTCCCCAGATCTCAATCTATTGGACTATTACATGCTGAGCATTGTTTAGAGAGAGATCAATGAACACGCCCATAACACCAAAGATTTTTAAAGCTTCCATAGTCAGAATAATGTCCAAAATTATCCAGTACCACTTGATTCAAGCATGTAGATGATTTAGATCTCATATAGAAACAGTTGCTGAAGTCGAAGGTGGCTTTATTGAATAACATTATAGAAAAGAAGTTTTATTTTTATCCTCGTGGAATTTTTTGATAAATAATATTATGATCTGTTATTATATATCTGGTTTTTTTTTATAAACATAAATCTGTCATCAAATATCTTACGCACCCTGTATATATCTATATATATATATATATTCACACACACACAGGCAGACAGACAGGCAGACAGATAGGCAGATAGATAGACAGATAGATAGATAGATAAATAAATATATGCGCATACTTGCACATATACCTGAACGTATTCAAGATGTATGTATGTGTGATCGTGTTGGATGTGTGTTTGCGAACGTGTATATATATATATATATATATATATTAGTTACTATGTAATTGTTAGGTATATATATATATTGCGGGCAGTGTAAGAGAACGGTTATGCGTATATCAATGTTTGGGATCTGATGACAGTTGATTTATGTGTTGATAGTTGATAAAAAGAGTATATTTCGTTTATCAGTTTTACTAACAAGCAATATGCCACGTGTGAGATAAGAACTCCAGCATTGAGATGAGGGTGTTGTGCTATAAGAATCAAGTGCGTTTGGTTTCGTTTTGTAAGAGCAGATTACACCAGCTTCCTACCTGGGCGCCTGAATTCCTGAATTGCATAAGTCACTCAATAAAACTTCATAATTCCGGCTGCTGAATAGGCCAAGTGACTATGATGTCCTTCCATCAGCTCTTCCATACAGTCACAACTAAGAGTAATTGCAGTGTAAGTTGGAAAGAAAAACTAGAGAGGAAAATATTAGATGACAATACATCTATACTTTACGGAATTTCCTATAAAAAGGAGACGAAATATGATAGAAGCAATGCTCGTAACACACCAATAAGCTAAAGTAAACATGGTGACTGCATATATATTTCATAAACAAAAATAAAAACTTAACTGATTACGCACAAATACATACGGTCTACATTCTAATTCCAATGATAACATCAACACCAAATCTATTAAACCTACTTCCTATAGGTTATGTAATATATATATTTATATGTGTAATATATATGTTATATATATATATATATATATATATATATATATATA
>NC_068983.1:33905321-33909307 GCF_001194135.2 Octopus bimaculoides | reverse complement strand
GTGTATGTTCGTGTGTGTATGTGTTGGTGTGTGTGTTGGTGTGTATGTTCGTGTGTGTGTGTCGGTATGTGTGTGTGCTGGTGTGTGTGTGTTGTTGTGTACGTGTTGGTGTGTGTGTGAGTGTGTGTGTGTGTGTGTGTATGTGTATGTGTGCGTTGGTGTGTGTTCGTGTTAGTGTGTGTTGATGTATGTGTGTGTGTTGCTGTGTGCGTTGGTGTATAAGTGTGTGAGGGTGTGTGTGTGTGTGTATGTGTGTTGGTGTGTGATCGTGTGTGTGTATGTGTGTGTTTGTGCCTCTCTCTGTGTGTACGTGTGTGTGTGTTGGTGTTTATATCGTCAAAAGTTGGTTCTTTACCTTCGCTTTGGCTGTTTGGCTTTTTGGCCCGACTCTTTACATTCAACACCTGCCTTGTATCTCTTTGTAATTTATAGACCGGTGTCAATTTATCGCTCCATCTATTTACCAAGTTGCCTATCTTTGTATGTTTATCAATTCTAAACACATACACAAACACACACCCACACACACAAGCACAAACTCTTCTTTCCTTCTTTCTTTGTTTTTCTCTCTGTCTCTCTCTGTCTTTCTCTCTCCCTCTCTCACTTTCTTCTCTCTGTCTTTCCCTCTTCTCTCTCTCTCTCTCTCTCTCTCTCCTTCATTCTTCTCCCTCTCATTCTCTCTCTCTCTCTCTCACTCTCTCTCTCTCTTGCTGTATGTGTATATGTCTGTGTTTCTGGGTATAATTTCCCCTCTTACTCGCGCTTTCTCTATTTCGTAAAGATACGTAAATAAGCAAGCATAACACCAAAACACGCACACATACACACACACGCACACACACACACGATAGACACTACACACAAACGCACACATAATACACAATATATACACATATATACGTAGACCAGCACACTATAAATATCTTTATCTTGGACGTAAGATATTTAGTTCTACGTCACCCAATCTATCCTTCTTTCTCATATTTTCTACTATATTCCGGCATCATTGAAAGACACAAAGCCATATTGATTTACTGTCACCTTTACATAAATTCGTGTTAATACCACCCTTTTCCCTTTCCTGTGGGTAAACGAGGGTTGGGTGGACTGATATGGGGTGCTTCAATCCTGATGGGAGCAGTAACCGCCTTTCTTTCACGTACGAAAATCATTTGATACAAAATAAGAAAAATCAACACACGCAAACGAAAATAGCAAAATGCAAAATTACTAGTAAATCTTTCTTTCTCTGCCATTATATCTTCTTCGCTTTCCTTCCTTCGCTCTCTCTCTCTCTCTCTCTCTCTCTCTCTCTCTCTCTCTCTCTCTCTCTCTCTCTCTCTCTCTCTCTCTCTCTCTCTCTCTCTCTCTCTCTCTCTCTCTCTCTCTCTTTCCATACACACACGCACACATACTTTCCATCTTTATTGATAAAGTTCTTTAGGATTGGGAAGCAATTTTATTTACCGTTGAAACAGGTCGATTCTATCACCACTTCTCTCTCTTTCTCTCTCTCTCTTTCTCTCTCTCTCTCTCTCTGTCTCTGTCCTTCACTCTGTCTCTTTCTGTCTCTGCCTGTCTATCTGTCTCTCTCTCTCATAGATTTCCTATTTCCTAAAAGAACCTACAATCAAACCTAAGGTCTCAACAGTATATTTCCATAAATCTCTCTCCATATCAAAAACGTTTACCAAATCAATTTAGAAATTCTTTAAAAGAAAACAAGTCCCCACCCTCTGTCTCCCTGTGTCTACGTCTCTCTCTCTCTCTCTCTTCTTACTCTGTCTCTCTCCAAAACTCTTTCCCTCTGTCTCTCTCTTACTCTGTCCCTCTTCAAATCTTTCCCGCTCTCTTTCTTTCACTCAGCCTCACTGTCAAACATTTTCTCTTTCCCTTTCTTCTCTCTTCTCTGTCCTTTCATCACAGTTTATCTCTCATTGTCTCTCTATCTCTATATCTCTTTATTTCACTCTTCATTTTGTCTCTTTTTTTTACTCAGTTTCTCCCTCGATCTGTCTCCTTCGTTTTCTGTCTGTCTGTACGTCTGTCTCTACCTTGCTCTCTGTCTCTGTCTGTATCTCTCTCTCTCTCTCTCTCTCTCTCACACACACACACACACACACACACACACACACACACACACACACACACACACACACACAAACACCCGCACACACACACACACACACACACACGCACACACACTAACACTCTAGCGTCCTCAATTTGACTTACATTTTGTTTTCACGTTCATTTTCACTGCCTTACTTGAACGCACGCATGCAGGCACACACACACACACACACAAACAACAACACACACGCAAACAAACAAACAAACAAACGAAGGAACAAACACATACACTTTATCTCTCTATCTCTCTCTTCACTATTTCTATATATCTCATGTTCTCCCTGAATCACACACATATACATCTTTGTGTCCCACCACCACCACCAACAACAACAACAATCACCATCTCTCATTCCCAGTTCTCTTTCACTTAGATCTCATACGAGATATCACATCAGATGCCCTATATTTTGGTAAATTATATTCTGAACCTCTCTGTATATTATATATTATTATATACACAAACAAACGCTATCAAACGGAAGCACTGGCAACAATTACATAATACAGGCCTCTGTAACTTCGACAACGAGGTTACAGTAATGTGAATACGGAGGAGGGTTAGAAGACGGTAGAACAATGAGAGAAGATTAAATACACGATACGTGCTTTGTAATTCTAGAAAGCTGTGTGATACATGCTCTAGCATGATATTTAGTTTCGTTATTGTGAATCGAGGTATTTATTTATGTTTTATTGGCAAGGTTTAAAAGAGTGTGGGGTTCAGTAATTCCATAAATACACCAGAAGAGATATTCCATAGAGATATACAAAAGATGATATAATATACAGCTATATACAACGATATTTTTTCGCGGTTATTCATAGGTGTATCGTTGGCCGTTAGGAATTCGTACATGTAATTCGTTGCACTTCGTTTAGCTGCAATGTAAACCGCAATCAGGTTTATGTGCAACATTATATAACATGCATACGTTAAATGTGCAGATATATACATACATATATATATATATATATATATATATATATAAACACATCTATATATCTGTATAACACTGTACTATATTATATTATATTTTATTACATTATATTATATTATATTATATTATATTATATTATATTATATCATATTGTATTATATTATATTCTATTATATTATGTTCCATGTGTATGTGTCTTTGAGAAAATAATGTTTGGTAACACACCGTGTATTCTGTGAATTAATTACTTCTATAGAGAAACATCATATTGAATGGAAATCTAAAAGAATTTTGCAGTTATGAGTTTGTTTTCCCCTCTAACGAAGCCTAGCAATATATATATATATATATATATATAGACATATACATATGCGAGCGTGTGTGTATTTGTGCACTTTATGTGTATACTGGAGGAGAGGCATTAACAGAAAGGTGTTCGTGTAAACAGTATAAAAGATGGCGGTGATAATCGGGTTTAAAAAATACTTCAATAATTACGAAGAGGACATTGCATTGCCAACAGATTTCAAAGGAAATAAGATAGAGCAAAGCGGGATAAGGCGGTACACAACCGAGAGATATTGCTGTTTCCATGATCAAGGTAGACATAGTGCGTGTGTGTGTATATATATATATATATATATATACATGCACACACATATGTATGTATGTATGTATGTATGTATGTATGTATGTATGTTAGTTCTGGGGCGTTTCTTTCATAAAACGGATACATCATTTAGACATCATATAATATGCTTAATGACAGTTATATATGTATTCTGTTTAATAATTGTACGTATGTATGTGAATGTATATACACATACGCACATACATATCTATATATGTATATGTGTGTGTGTGTGTGTGTGTGTGTGTGTGTGTTTCTGTGTCTGAGTGTGTATTTAAGTG
>NC_068983.1:33897634-33903035 GCF_001194135.2 Octopus bimaculoides | reverse complement strand
ATATATATATATATACATTATATACATATATATGTGTGTGTGTGTCTGTGTGTGTGTGTCTGTGTGTATGTGTGTGTGTGTGTGTGTCTGTGTGTCTTTTACTTGCTTCAGTCATTTGACTGACGGCATGCTGGAGCAACACCTTAAAGAGTTTTTTAATCGAAGAAATCGACCCCGTGACTTATACTTTGTAAGCCAAGTACTTCTTTTATCGGTCTCTTTTGCCAAACCGCTAGAATTCCTATTTCTTTTTGTTTTCCTTTTGGTACATTTGCTTTCATTGTACAAACACTTTCATTGTTATACATTAGTTTTCTTCTAAGCAATTTTCAATAGGTCTTTTACTTCTACAAATTCATATATAATATATTTGCTTGTCCCCTACCTACCTCAACTTCAACATTATTCGTGTTTTATCTATCTATCTATCTATATATATATATATATATATATATATATATATACCAGCCGACGGCTTACGTATCATTTCCGTCTATTCAACTCTCATTACAAAAATTTCGTCGACCTGGTGTTATGACAGAAGACACTTGACGAAGCTGCCACGATCACGAAACCACATGGTTTCAAAGCGAACATCAGAACAATACAAATACACGCACGCAAGCGCACATACGCACACACATACATAATACATACATACATACATACACACATACATACATACATACATACATACATACATACATACATACATACATACATACATACATACGTATGTCAGGTGTCCTGCTGCAGTGAATATCTCTTTGATTTTCAAAGAGAAAGTGGATAACTGGGGACAACTGCTTGGAGACATACATTTTCTATAATCAGATTATAAATTCACATTTATGCCAATAATAATCGGTGCACTTCGTTTTGTAAGATAAGGTTTTCAGAATAAAGAAATCAACCACCGAACTCAGAAATTACAAATACAATCTGTAAGGAGAACATTAAAAATATGAAAGACTTTTTTCAAGTTTAAACTATGACATTGATTGTGTTATCTACATTCCAAAGATTTCTTGCCAATAGAGAAAGGGCCAGTTTCTAACCTAGATCCAAGGCGCCTTCATTGGAATTTCAACATCAACAACAGGGTATTTTTGTTTGCATGTCTGTCTGTTTGTCTGTCTGTTTGTCTGTCTGTTTGTATATATGTATATGTGCACATTTCTATGTTTTGCTTTATGCATGTATACTCATGCATATAGTTGCATATCTAGACATGCTCATATATATTTAAATGCTAAACTTCTGGAAAGTTTTACAGATTTTTATAGTTCCGGTGATGGACTGGATCTGTAGTCTTCGAATTAGCTTTCTCCTTTCTGGTTTTGAGAAGCCTAATTTCTGAATATTGGTATTTAGGCTGTGTGTTACATATCCCAGGGCCCCAATACTTACAGGTATAAACCTGAACTTGCATGTATGTATGTATGCATGCTTGTATGTATGTATGTATGTATGTATTCAAGTTGTGTCCTCTTGAAGCACATGTTATTGCAGTATTATATTCCAGTATGTAGATGCTGTCGTTATTGCATTGATTCAAGGTACATAATTCCTATTAGCAAATGAAATATGTGTAATGGTGAATAAATAATACCAAAAATTTTCCAACTTCCTGTTTTGTTATATACATGTATACATACACACACATATGTATATTTGCATGTATGTATGCACATACCTATACAAATTGCTTAACAAATAATCAGCATTTAGAATTGCTTATGTATTCCTGAATATCCAAAGGGAAACTGTGAGGAAGATTCGTGTTAGAATCAGTATTTCATTTGGTTAGAGCTTCCCTCCATATTGTTTTCTTTTTTCCTAACTACGACTCTCCTTGAGATATCACTGAAACGATGTCCAAACTGAACAAATTACTTTGTTCAGTTACTACCATCAGACCTTTACCAAGCTTGCGTTTGAAAGGGCTTCTTAAGTGTCAATAATTTATTTTAGGTCCTTATAAACGAAATACTATTCAATTGTAAAATGAAATTGAAAATTTAGTCTCCAGACATCTACCTGAAGATATAAACCATCCTATCAAAGCTATATACAATTATATTGGCTACATTTATACAGCTTCGTCATAAAGATGAGATATACGAAATTCACCGAGGGATTGCTTTTCAAAGATAATACAAAATCCTTTTTTTTTTTAACGAGTGACAATGGTGTTATTATTTGTGTTTTGTTGTTGTTTTGTTTCCATTGTAATTTTCAACTTTAATCATTCATACATCAATTGAAATTGTTGCATATAATTATCGATAGAAGAGTAATGAGAAGTGGGTGAGACAAAATTAGCGAATGAAGAGATATTGGCAGAAGACATTAAGCGGAAAATTACTGGCTAAATAGGCCTTTCTCATGAGGATAACGTACGGTGTGTGATAAGGGAGGGATTGAAGTGGAAACTTAATACACCATTTAATGATAGATCATTGTATGTATGTATGTATGTATGTATGTATGTGTGTACGTATGTATGTATTTGTGTATGCATGTATGTGTTTAGGTATCTATATATGTCTGTCTGTCTTTATGTATGTATGTCTATACGTATGTATAATACGTATATGTGTGTGTGTGTGTGTGTGTGTGCGTATTATACACACACATGAACAAACACGTTGCATACGTATACATATTTAACTATAAATATGTGTGTATGGAACAATACACATAGATGTGTAAAGCTACACACACCTACACACACATATATATACACACAGACACACACACATATATATATATATATGTATATGTATATATATGGATATGTATATACATACATACATATATATATATATATATGCAAAGAAAGACACACACTCTCAGACACACACACACACATAAACACACACACACACACACACACACACACACACACACACATATATATATATATATATATATATATGTGCAAAGAAACACACATACACACAAACACACACGCACACACACATACTCATGTAAACGTATATATCAGAAAATACATGTTTTCGCCTTTTATGCAATTCTCTCTGTGTATTTATTTGCCAAGTAATTTCGCATATTCATCTCTTCAATCATTCAAGATTCTATCTCAGTATTTGGTCGATCGTTTAGTTTTATACAAATCCCTGTTATCTTGAAAAGTTTTATTGTGTTTTCACAAATTCATTCAATGTCTCAGAATGCTCTCCTTACCATATTTCTCACAGAAAAAAAAAAATTAAAAGAATCTTTTTCTTTGTTTTGCTACTTTGATCCTGAAAAGATAATTGAATTTATGTTGTAATTAAATGTAACATGATACAAGATGTGATATTCTGGAGGGGTTGTGCTGAGAAGGGTAAAGCAGCACCATGTAATTAATAAAAATAATGTCAATAATAATAATAATAATAATAATAATAATAATAATAATAATGATAATAATAGGTAGGCTGCAATACAGGTGGAGCAGTTGCAGAAAACAGCACTGCTTGGAACGGCTCGAATACTCCGGAAGGTGCTCGAAAAATAAGAGGTGTTACCTTAGTTCACTGGTAGTGAACCGCTGACACTGTAATACATCTCCAGCGTTAGAAGCTGTGCAAAGGCAATAATAATAATGATAATAATAATAATAATAATAATAATAATAATAATAATAATAATAATAATAATAATAATAATCATATAAGAAATGGAGGCATGACCAAGTTCTGAAAGTTTTGCACGGGACGGTTCTTGAATCGGGAATTTGCAAGATTCTATGGGATTTTTTTAAATGCATTCGGATAAAAAACTAGAAAATAGTAAACCAGATATGACAATAATAGAGAAGGAAAGAGGAATTTACTCCCTGATTGACCCATCACGTCCATTTTATTCCAGGATTGTGAAGAAAGAAGATGAAAAATTAAAAATATTACTATCTCTGAAAATTTCAAATTACGAGAATTTGGAAAATGGAATATGTAAAGGCTGTGCCTGTGATAATTGGTCAAGTGGGAGCTGTGAGCAATAAAATAGACAAACGGTTGAAGGAAATTGAAATGGAATGTCCTGTAGAACTTCTGCAGAAGGTTTGCTTTTTAGGAACAGGACAGATTACAAGGAGGGTTTTAAGGTTTTGATAGATTATTGAGGTCTTTTGGAGTAACCCGCTACCTACATAGATTCTACCAGAAATATAACCGCCGTGGGTCAAGTCGAAAATAGTAGTAGTAGTAGTAGTAGTAGTAGTAGTAGTAGTAGTAGTTATGACAGCAATAACTGCAGCAGCAACAGCAACAGTGACAGCAGCAGCAACGACAATAATAATAATTGAGGAAGGGAAGGTGGAGGAGAAAAAAGACAAAAAGAAGGAGGAGGAGAAGGAGGGGAGAAGGATTTGTTTTATTCACCATGGGGCATTAGATAAGGTGGGTGAGAGTCATTGCATGAACACTTTACAATTTCTGTACGAGTTTTCATAAAAGATGATAGGAACAATGGATACAAGGTTAAATGACATAAACAGCATTCATAGTAAATAAAACATACTAACACATAGATGGTGCGGTCCTTCAGATATATACGAGAGCCTTCAACTAGGGTCAATCACGTTAGACCCACAGACTCAGGATCACTCTGTCCCCAAAAGCCTTCACCTAACTGCCGTTCACCAGCCTAATCGTTTTTGGCACCGTCAGCCAAATGATGACGATTTTGATGATGATGATGATGATGATGATTTCTTATATTGGCCAAGGGGAATCAGAGGAGGGGGAGCATTATGCGGACAATTTACACATTTTTGTGGAGGCTTACAAAAAGTACTTCCAAGGGAAAACGGAGAGGCGGGAAATGAGAAAAATGTATTCATAATTTACAAGATATGTTAACAAGTAGCATTCAGTTCTCCTGTTGCAGGAGAACCTCTACCTAGAACCAATCAAGGAACCCTATGGTTCCAGGGTCGCACTGGTCATTACAAACCCGAACCATTGTCCAGCCGTTATACACCAATCTGCAAACTCATTGCTACAGTATTTCAGGTCTTGTGCTTATAATTGAAAGAATTACATTTCAAAGTAATAACTGGAAGAACGACACTATCTTCTCGTATTTTAGAAATACACTTCTTACGACAGAACAGTTCTTGTGGAATTTTCTTAAAATACAACGCAGATACATTCAGACTTTACCATCAAACTTTGTCTTTATAATCTACTGTTATTCTACAGAGATATTCTCTACATTCCCGTCACCTTTTCGTTCGTATTTAACCTGCATTATCTCTGCCCAAATAGCGTGCAGTTTCTAATTTTATAAAAATGATTACATTTTACAAGAAGTGATATCGATAGAGATTAGCTTGACACCGAGGTAGAGACTTATAGTTTAACAGAAATATATATATATATATATA
>NC_068983.1:33894983-33897412 GCF_001194135.2 Octopus bimaculoides | reverse complement strand
ATATATATATATATATATATATATATATATATATATATATACATACATACATATTTCATATAAAATATATATCCATATCATATATAAAACATTATGTATATGTTTATGAATATAATATTGATGCATATTCTATATATATATAGGTATGTGTATGTTATATATTAAATGAATAATATAACAATATATCTATGCACCTATAAATACCTATTGCGTCGTAGTATCGAATACGATATAGATGTATACAGTCTAACAATTATATATATATGCACGATTGTCAGCTGAAATGTCCATAGCCAGATACGATATTACCATCCTCACTAGGATACTGGCTCCCAGTCAAGTGTGTTTTCATGTTGAGGAACAGACGATGGTCGAATGGGCCAAATAAAGAGAAAACATTCTATATAGAATTAAAGGCTTATTAGTAAATACAGCACCTAGTTACACGAGAATGGACGCGGTCCTTCCAACTGGGTTCTACAACAACAAACAACAATGATCTTGAAACAACTATAAAGCAAACTGCAACATTATCATATATAGGAGTGTTGTAGTTCGCTTGAAGCATTGTAATATCAAAGACGGGAAAAAAAGTGAAAATAGGAAAGGCTCTGATAATGTGAAGAGTTTCACAAAACCTTTATATTTCAGGCGCAAAGTCCCATCCTCAGAAGGAAAACAATCTGGGAAATGTCCAGTTATGCAGGTTCCGTTAACCTATTCAGATTCCTCAGCATTATGTTAATGGTGGTATCGGTCACGCTCCAAATGTTGGTGTAATTGATCCTTCAAGCGTTGGTGCAAACAAACATCCAGCTGTTTCTGTAGGCGACGTGGTGGTGGCGGCGTATATTATGGCGTCGGTCGCAATTGCTATAATGTGTTCATAGGAGCCACCAGCTGAATTCCGATCGACTGTTAATTTTCAAGTTGAGTCAGAGGAGGCGTCTATCTCCTTGGTGATGTTGCAGAATCTGGCCACGTGTTTGCGGAAGGATGACGCGTCGGTAGTAAGACGTTCCTTAATTCCGACGTGAAGTGGTAGGAAACATCTCGCTACCAACGCGTCTCCCTTCCTCAAACACCTAAACTGATGCAACAGCACCACTAAGGAGAAAGAGGCATGAGAGAGACAATCTACATATAAAGGAAGCTCTGTTGTTCCACTGCCGCAACCAGAAAATTAATAGTTGAGCCGGTGGTGGCGTATATTACGGTTTTGGCCGCAGTCGCCATGATGTGGTCATAGGAGCCACCTGCTAGAAATGGCCGGCAAAGAAGGAACCTTTGTATAATCAATCTACCCACTAGAACAGCCCTTTATATAGATCTTTACAGAAGGAGCCTTAACACAGTTAATCTACCTACTACATGGGGCCTTGATATAGTCAACCAACCTGAGACAAGAGGCCTTTTTAGAAGTGGGTTCTATATCGTGAATCTACTTGCTAGAATATCCCTTTATATAGGCAATCAATCTGCTAGAAGGAAGGGGCTTTTATAGAAGGGGCATTATATAATCAATCTCCCCGCAATAAGGGGCCTTTATATAGTTAATACACTTGCTAGAAGAGACTTTTGAAGAAAGAGCCTTTATATTATCAATCTACCTGCTGGAAAAGCCCTGTATATAGTCGATTTACCTGCTATAAGGTGCCTTTGTATTGTCAATCTGCTTGATACAGAGACCCTTTGTGTAGTCGTTCTGTCTGCTATAAGGGGCCTTTATATAGTCAATCAACCTGCTAGAAAATTCTATAAATCCCATTATAAAAACTTAAAAATTGTGAGCCATTTTCAATGACGTATTCCTTGAAATTCAGTTGAGATAGTTACGTTTGGGACGCCTTTTATCATAGATATGTCTGTCGGAACGGACTTGTGACTAAAGTAAAAAGAAATTCCACAGTGAATAACAAGGACAAAAACAGCATCTCTACTAAAAGCACAACAATACCAGCTACCATATCAACAACAGCATATGTTATAAAAATACCTCCCGTCTCAAAAGAATATTATCTCTCTCGTCACTCTAAATAACAAAGCTAACGGCAACCACTATAAAAAGAATGACGACCATAACAACAATGGCTGAAAGACGACAAACAAATAAAAACTGAAACAGTAACAATTATAAAACAAATAAATAAGCAAATAAACAAGGAAATAAGAAGACAAGACATAATATGTCCAACACTAAGCAAGACTAAAAGTATACAGTAAAGGAGAAAGAAATGAAAACGAGGCTATGGCGATAGTGAAACAACGTAGCAAGATGGAACACGATCTGACACGGAACTTGACGAAACATTGCGAAAGACACGGACGATTCTAATTTTAAACATGAGACAAATGTCAAGAAAAACTATCGCACTTATTGATATTAAATGGCATCATATTGGTCAGTACTTCTTTGTATATGTCTGTTA
>NC_068983.1:33893989-33894655 GCF_001194135.2 Octopus bimaculoides | reverse complement strand
TGTGTGTGTGGATGTGTGTGTAGATGCTTGTGTGTCCGGTTGCGTGAGTGTAGATTCGGTAAAAAAATGGTAAATAGGACGCAATACATGAGTATGTAAATTTTATTGTCCTTAATCGGAGTAGTAATATTATTATTATTATCAAGGTGGCGTTCTGGCAGAATCGTTAGCGTGCTGGGCAAAATGATTAGCAGCATTTTGTCCGTCCTCAAGTTGTGAGTTCAAATTTCGCCGAAGTCGAATTTGCCTTTCATCCTTTGGGGCTCGATATAAACTAAGTACCAGTGAAACACTGGGGTCGATGTAATCGACTTATCCTCTCCCACCAAATATCAGGCCTTGTCCCTATAGCTTGGCTTCAAAGATTGCATTCCCTCGCGTTCGGTACACTGTGTATTTATAATGGTAGTTTTGACTTTTAGAGTCCCTAATAGCGTGAGGCATTTACGTATAGTAATGCCCATAATATAAATAAATATATTTAAAGGGAATAATTATAAATTTTTCTCTTATAAAGCTTTCACGCTGACTACTTGATAAATTCTTATAAAGAATTTATCCTATTTTAATATATATATATATATATATATATATATATATATCACGTAATCACGTGATCGACCAGGCTGTCAAGTTTTGCTGCAATGCGATTTTGCTGGGTAGGCG
>NC_068983.1:33893331-33893838 GCF_001194135.2 Octopus bimaculoides | reverse complement strand
AATATATATATATATATATATATATAAATTGTTGTTCAAGAAGCAACGCAGAGTGGAATCGAACCGGGAATCGCGTTGTTGTGAAGCGGATTTCCTAAGCATTCATCGATACTGCGGTTAAGCGCGAACACTTCATCACACATGTATCGTATTTCGCTGAAACATGCTGTGATACAAACACTAATAAAGACAAACAAGGACAGTTTAGTAGACGTGAATATGTGACTTGAAACTTGAATCTTGAGGGGATCTGTCAACTGTTTAACAATGCCTGTGTCAGCTCTCTGACACTCTCAGCGTTGTAATCGATAATCAATTAATAACAATGATTGATATCTATGTCCGCTGTTAACCACACCCGTAGCGTAGCGTACGGGCGATTTTCTTTCAAGAAACACCTACAAATTGTGTGTGTATGTGCCTATACAATCATACATATGCATGTACACACACACACACACACACATACACACACACACGCACGCACATGCATACATACAAACACGC
>NC_068983.1:33891323-33892986 GCF_001194135.2 Octopus bimaculoides | reverse complement strand
TATATATATATATATTTACACATATATATGCATATGTGTGTATTCGTGTGTGTATTTGTATGTATAAATACGTATTTAATTATATATACAGACATATAGATAGATAGATAGATAGATAGATAGATAGATAGATAGATAGATAGATAGATAGATAGGCAGACAGACAATCTGTAAACTTTGTCTTCCGCTCAGTGGTGGAAACCTAGTGTTGTTTGGTAATCATATCTATGTTTCATGTTTTATCTTCTCTTTTCTTTAAATGTTTTACTTTTGTCGTTCCATAAAAGAAGTAGGCAGATATATTATTTACTGTAATTACAAACATTAGTTATGTAAATACGAACTAAAATGCAAGGGTCTCACATATCAGCTAATGGAAATAAAGTTTATTGTCATTGACTGAAGAGGCGAGAAGCAAAAGCGTAATTTATTTAGTACTAAATTAAACAAAATAAGTTGTGCCTCCGTCCATCCATACATACATTACCTCCGCACGCTCTTAATGGGAGGTTGGTGCAAACAGGATCCTCAGTCCTCTCCTTCATAGGGTCCTATTCGAAGCAACCGCCATTAAACATTCCGGCTGGATCTCCAAACATGACCAACACGCACGATGGACATTATCCAACCAGCTGATTTTTCCTCTACTCCTGGGTCACCAGTCAGTTGGCTCGGCTACTGCGATATTTTCTTTTCTACTCTAGGCACAAGGCCCGAAATTTGTGGGAGGGATGCGAGTCGATGAGATCGACTCCAGTACACAACTGGTACTTAATTTATCGGCCTCGAAAGGATGAAAGGTAAAGTCGACGGCGGAATTTGAACTCAGTATCTAAAGACAGACGAAATACCGCTAATACACTACACTCCACTCTAACTTTGAT
Organism: Octopus bimaculoides; assembly: GCF_001194135.2. Classification (NCBI taxonomy): domain Eukaryota; kingdom Metazoa; phylum Mollusca; class Cephalopoda; order Octopoda; family Octopodidae; genus Octopus; species Octopus bimaculoides. Next base: position 33,892,102 of record NC_068983.1, on the reverse strand, counting down.
CCTCAAATATACTTTGCACATATGTGCTTCCATATGTGTATGCATATATGTATGGGTGTGTTTCTGTGTGTGTGTACTTAATTCTGGATCTGACAATGCCATAGAACATGGCCAGGCCACTGAAAATGAAATGCTAAAAATCAGATAGAGTGTTATGTAAAAAGGTCGACCCCATACTGTAGGGCTAGGTCACTAAAAAATTATTCAAAAGAAAACCAGATTTTGCATAAACATCCTCAAGCTTAAAACATGGATAGAAAATGTGATACAGTTTGACCTAAAGTCCACTAATTCGTTAAATGTTATAATGGATAACGTCAGACATCTTAAATATTTGTCTTGATGAGCATATGTCTATCGAACAACCAATGATGAGTTATATTTTGATAGAAAGAATGTTAACGTTAGTTATAGCTTTTCAATAAGATTAGAAATTATCTAATTACTAAATCTCCGTGAAAAAGTATAATTAATTGGAGCCTTTAATTTCCTAACTGAATGCATATATTCAATTAACAGTTACAGTAAAATTAATCTAGCCATTCATAGAGCCAGTATATCTTCCATTTTGTAGGACCTCGTGCAAACTACATTCTCATGACGAAAGTAAGTCTAAGCACAGCAACCTCAATATCTCACTTCCCTCGATATAATTTCTATCTATCTCTCTATCTATCTATCTGTCTGTCTGTCTGTCTGTCTGTCTGTCTGTCTGTCTGTCTGTCTGTCTTTCTATTTGTATGTCTGTCGGTTTCCTCTCCCTCTCTCTCTTTATATAT
>NC_068983.1:33887911-33890972 GCF_001194135.2 Octopus bimaculoides | reverse complement strand
ATATATATGTATATATATATATATGTGTGTATATATATGTATACATGTATGCGCATACCCATTTATATATGAACATTTACGCATACATATACAGTATATGTATTTATTCATATTCATAATAGACACAGATACACATATATGCACACACATACACACACACACACACACACAGACATACACTTACAGATACATATATACACGGGCATAGATACATACCTACCTATGTATAATTGCAAATTTCATGCGTTTTCGATGGTTCAATATCTCTCTCTAAAAGAAAGAAATCTTACGAAGAATCTATCAATTGCCATTAAGCATTAACTGAATAGACGATTCCATATTTCTTTCCTACATTAATATTCCGTTTAGGTTCAACTACAAAATTCTGAACCTGATTTGTGTCAATGTTTCGAAGTTCTTTGGTGCAAAGTATTCTAGAAATATATTAATTTTATTATATTATTTTATATTATAATTTTATTATATTTGCTAAGAATCTGGAAAAAAAAAGGTATTCCGAAAAAGATAATGGATTTCAGAAGTTAACAAAGGGATAAAAATAATTTATAAAACAATTATATTGTTCATAAATAATTTCAGATCAGATAAAAAGCAAGCCGAACGTACAGACGTGTATGTATGTGTGTGTGCGTGTGCGCGCACGCACACACACACGTACATGTGTGCTTGCATGTGTGTGTACGTGTGTGTTTATGCGTGTGTGTGTGTCCGTATGCATATTCGGTCGGAAAGAAAGTCCTATCGCATTTCGAGATGGGAAAGATATATATGCTTCTTGGCTCTTAATTGATATATTTAATAAAGATAATATTTCCTTCTCATTATTCATAACATGATCTCATCTATTTAGCAAATTATTGAACCCTTGGGCTTAAAATTCTTCAGGTTTCGAAGCAAAGAAACTCAATACAATTTTTAACATTTTCTAAATTATTAGATTGTTTCCCTTCTAAATAACTTTAAAACTATCTGAAAAGTTGATGACCAGAGTAAGATCAGGAGAGTTACAAGAATGAGGCAAAACTTCCATATTAAATATCATGACCGTTTCCTCAGAGATTGGGGTAATATGTGTCTTGAATTATCGTGTAAGAATCCCCCTTTTACGAATGACAAATGGCAGGCGCTGTTCGTGCAGATTTTTGTGCAACGAACTCCTTCACGACAGTTCTTCTCCACATTAAATGTTTTGTTTTGGTTTAACACTTTATGATAGACAACATCCTCCATATCTCACCAATGGCAGAACTTAGCTGTTTTCGAGTGTAGTCCAAGCTCGGGTATGTATTCTTCGTTTACATTGGATGCTAACTATTGGTGTTTTCGTTCAACATTTTTATAGCGAAACCACTTTCCATCACTTGTGATTATTCTACCTAGGAAAGGTTCGGTAGCAATGACGAGTCGAAGATAAAACTATGATTAAGCTGAAAAAACAGGCAAATGATGAAGAACCAACAGACCAAGTTTAGACACCTTTTCTGTTTCATGAAAGTGTTTTATAATCGTTCTGTGGTTTGAAATGAACTGCTTTGCTAATTCAGGTTCAGTTTGCATTGGATTTTCCTCAACTACGGTTTTCAGAAACTTAATATTGACAGAAGTTGGTCATCGAACTTCGAGAGAAAAGTTTCTCCAGGCGAAACCGGCCAGACAATCGTTGGCATATCCGGACACTTTAACCTTCATTTTCATAGACAGAGAAATTATTTCTTGCTGCTCTCACGAGAGAAGAGTACCTTTTGAATTGACATTGTATACAATGTTTGATAAACTCATTTTTAAAAGGTAACAATTGATTGGAATTAAACCATTATGATATAAGGAAGTCTACAAACAAAGAAAAAGGCATTAGCATGTGAAACTTCTTATTTTATCGTAAGTATTGAGAAAGTACTCCCGCATTGATCATAGCAAACGTGTGTCAGAAATTCTTTCAATATAATTTATATGCGCTCGCGTGTGTATGAGAGTATGAACATTGCATATAAGTACAACTGTACAATATATATAACACAAGGCTATCTATTGATCTATCATTGTACTAAATAGCGCCCTTCTTTTAGCAATGAAATATACTAACGTTAGCAGGAATGAAATTAACTTTATCCTAACGGCCCGCCAATCCATAATTAATTTCGACAACAAATTCTGGACTAGAAAGGACACTCCCAATTGCTTTGACATCACATTGGGCGCCGCAGACTCCACCCAGGTGACTGACCTTCTTGGAATCTATCTTCTATCCGACCTGCATGATGAATATCCTGAAATCGGGGGAGGGTTATTTAGAGACGATGCACTCTTCATTCTAATTTAAGCTCTATTAACTTCCAAAGTAACCACCCATGATCAATTAAAAACGCATTGACCTCCAACTAACTTAATTATCCTCTCACGAAGATATATTTAATAGACATGCGAACCACTACAACACAGCTCGAGAAAACACTGAATATAGGGATAAGTCGCTAGGAATTTCGCCCCGCGTGCTAACGACTCTGCTGAGCCGTTATATATAATAATATAAAATCATAAATCGTCACCGAATTCTTGAAACAGCTATAAATCATTTTTAAAGACTATCTGTCTTCTTAATTATATTTAAGTTTGTGTAACATCTTTATAATAAATGCTTTGATGCCGTACATAATTGCTTGTGCAAAGACTCTGCACCAAATTGGCTCAAAAGTCTTTAGAGAAACACATGTTTGCGAAGTGGACGTTTTAAGCACTACTCTTATCTATGTTTGTGTGTAGCTTACAAGTAGCTTACAAGTAACAGCATGAAAAGCAAAACACACACACACAAACACACAGAGACACACAAGCACACACACTCACAGAAGCACACACACACACACACACACACACACACACATATATATATATATATATATATATAAATATAAGCAATAGGAGAGATATATAAGCAAAGAGAAAGATAGTCACAGATAGATAGATAGATAGATAGATAGATAGATAGATAGATAGATAGATAGATAGATAGATGGGTAGGTAGATAGAGAGTGAGAGAGAG
>NC_068983.1:33887262-33887571 GCF_001194135.2 Octopus bimaculoides | reverse complement strand
ACTACATCTCACTCCTACGTGTTCTAAACTGGCAGCACTGACGTTAAGAATTATTAGTACAAGAACAACGACATCATCAACAACAACAACAACAACAACAACAACAACAGTAGCAGCAGCAGTAGCAGTAGCAGCAGCAGTAGTAGCAGCAGCAGGAATGATGACAATGACAATAACAACAACAACAATGACGACAACAGTGACATCAGGAACAATAACAACATCAATGACGACGGCGACAACCTCAACAATAACACTACGACCACCACAACCACCACCACCACTACTACTACTACTACTACTACTACT
>NC_068983.1:33886679-33887252 GCF_001194135.2 Octopus bimaculoides | reverse complement strand
ACCACCACTACTACTACTACTACTACTACTACTACTACTACTACTACTACTGCTACTACTGCTGCTGCTACTACTGCTACTACCACCACCACTACTACTACTACTACATTATATGTAAGCTCCCTCACTCCCACACTTTATGTCTGTCTTTGTATTGTTCCCTTCATCCTTCGGCCTTGTGGCAAATAAATGAAAACATTATTATTATTATTATTATTATTATTGGTAGTATTATCACCATCATCATCATCATCATCATCGTCATTATCACCACCATCATCGTAATCATCAACATCACCACCATCAACATCATCATCATCGTCATCATCATCGTCGTCATCATCATCATCACATCGCCATATCCATCCTGTTCCCGCAGTCATCCTCGTCCTCATCAATTGATCGGGAGTGTGATTGCTACACATTTACTTGTACTTTGTCTCTTTTGATGCGGAATTGCTATACTTACTTACGCGCGCAAACACACACACACACACACACACACACACACACACACATACACATTTATATATACACAGATATGTATATATGTGTACATATATATGTATGTAT
>NC_068983.1:33885132-33885295 GCF_001194135.2 Octopus bimaculoides | reverse complement strand
GATAGATAGATAAATAGATAGATGGATAGATACATGAATGGATAGAGAGATGGATGTGTATATGTGTGTGCATATACGCATGCATATTCGCACACATGAGTATACATATATTCATGTTCACGCACACGTACACAGACAGACAGACACACACACACACATACAG
>NC_068983.1:33884239-33885122 GCF_001194135.2 Octopus bimaculoides | reverse complement strand
GTCACTCTGAATCTTTCACGCTCTAAAGAACGCCACCGTTGCTAAATCACTAAGTATGAAGAATCAACAGAATTCCAAACACAGCCTCATATCTTTGGAATCTTTGAAGAACATCTCTGCAAGCAAACATCATTACAGATTCAGTGATTTTTGTCCTCACAATTTTCATTTTTTTTTTTCTTCGAAACAAAATAGATTCCATTGTTTATATTGTTTTTTTTTTGTTGTTTACAATATTTTTTGTTGATTTTTAGATTTTTCTCGACCGTTTCATGGTTGCGAAAATATAACCCATTTTTATTATTTTTCTTTAGTTTTGATATTTTTGGTTTAGTTTTAGATTTTATTTATTTGTTATTTTCCTGTATTTGATTCAGACATAAATTTGCGGCCATGCTGGTGCACTGCCTAGAAGGATTTGGTGGAATATATTGAATTTAATATTTTTTGAAGTCTGATCCTTTCTTCTTTATTGGTATCTTTTGTCGAGCCAATAAGTTATGGGGATATAAACAAGCCAACACCGGTTGCCAAGAGGTGTGTGGATAAATACACAGACATATGCATATATTTATATATGTATATATGTATATAAATATATATATATAAAGACATAAGCATTTGTATATATATGTAGAATGTATATGTAGATTTTTCTACTGTTGCTACTGCTGCTACTGTTGCTACTGCTGCTACTGTTGCTGCTGCTGCTGCTGCTGCTACTACTACTACTACTACTACTACTACTACTACTACTACCACTACTACTACTACTACTACTACTACTACTACTACTACTACTACCACTACTACTACTACTACTACTACTACTACTACTACTACTACCACTACTACCACTACTACTACTACTACTACTACTACT
>NC_068983.1:33881753-33883744 GCF_001194135.2 Octopus bimaculoides | reverse complement strand
TATATATATATATATATATATATATATATATAATATATATATACACACACATTTATACACACACATATATGCCTGAATATACTTACATTCGTATACGCCAGGAACGTACTCTCCATTCTCCACAGATATACGCAAGTTTGTTTGAGTGTGTCTGTATATATAAACAATATATTGGACACAGTTATGTGTCCAATAACCGAACAAACTGTCAATAATTTTTGATGGAGGTCATTTCTTTTGGTGACCACATATATGTAATTTGGCAGTAAACTTGCTGATATATTCCTGAAAGAGTCTTGGGAAATTTGGTAATGTAACAGACTAAAGTTGTGTTGGAGAATTTAACGGTAAAAATGACAGTGATTTAGAGAAGGAATTTTTATTTCAGCGTAAAAGGTTTTGGTTGAATAAATACGGATGATGAGAATATTGTTTTGGAGGTTTGGCTTGAGACCACGTATATGTATGTATATATGTATGTATGTATGTATGTATGTATGTATGTATGTATGTATGTATGTATGTATGTATGTATGTATGTATATATGTATGTATGTATGTATGTATGTATGTATGTATGTATGTATGTACGCGTGTATGTATGATTCTATGTATGTATTCATGTCACTATTTAGTTTCGTGATTTCTTGCCAATAGAGAAAGATTCGGTTTCTAACCTAGATCCGAGGTTCCTTCATTGAAATTTGAACGAAACCAACAATGTACTTGTGCATGTGTGTGTTTATATGTGCAGTATTTGAAGTCAGTGCATGTGTAGATTTGTATGTTTTGTTTTATGCTTGTATTCTCATGCATATAGTGGCATGTCTTGACATTCACGTATATATTTAAATGATAAACTACTGGTAACTTTAACAGATTTTTACAGTTCCAGTGAGGAATTCGATAAGAAGTCTGCGAGTCAGCTTTCTCTGTTCTGGTTTTGAGAAGCCTAATTTCTCAAGACGCGTACGTAAACATTGTGTTACATATCTCAGGGCCCCACTAGTTACAGGTACAAACCTGAACTTGTGATCTGGGTAGAGTAACTGCAGATTTTTCAATAGTTCAACATATATATTCTCTTTTTCACTGATCTTCAGCTTTATGTTAAAGTCCGCTGGGCGGCTGATTTCCACAACTGTGCATAGTTTCTCTCCTCAATACCAAATCCTTGTATCAGGTTTATCGTGTTTATATTTTATTGAGGTTTTCACTGGCATTCCACCAGTAATCCTATTTATGTATACATATATATACATACAAATATGAAGGGCTTTTTTTCTACTTTCGTCTACGAAATCTACCTCCAAGTCATTGGTCTGCACTAGGCTATAGGAAAAGACAGTTGCTCAATGTGTTGTGAAGGGTGACTGAAACTAGCAATATGTGGTTGGAAAGCGAACTTCTTACCACACAGCCAGTTTCCATTCATAATTACGCGCTAGTGTAGAAAGAATCGCTTTTTAACTTAGATCCAACTCACCTTCATTGGTATTTCAACAATATCAGGAGATCGATTATGCGTGTATGTGCGAATATTTTCCAAGTATTTGGAGTCATTGCATGTGAAGACCTGTATGTTTTGTTTCATGTATGTGTATTCGTACATATAGCAGCATGTCTAGATATGTGTATATATACTTATATGCTACGTATTTGGAATTTTTTATATATTTTCACAGTTCAATTGATGGCTTGTGTCAGAAGCTCGTAATTTCCTACGGAGTATAATCTTATTTTTAATTCTATCCTCTGTGACACGAGTAACATAGATACGAATTTCAACAGATAATATATCCATTAAGAAGAAGAAAAAACAAAGTATTTACAAAAAAGTGTGACGACGTGGGACTTGCAGTAAGACCTTTCTTTTATTAAATGATTAAATGAAAAGCAAATGTGAGCAAAACATCACACACACACACACACACACACATCCTCCCCTGCGATGAGGCATAATCTGCCATATTTTGTATGTACATACATAC
>NC_068983.1:33880508-33881743 GCF_001194135.2 Octopus bimaculoides | reverse complement strand
GGTAAAAAGCTTGCTTCACAACCACATAGTTCCGGGTTCAGTCCCTCAGTCCCACTGCGAGGCACCTTGGCCAAGTGTCTTCTACTATGGCGCCGGGCCGACCAAACCCTTGTGAGTGGAGCTGGTTGACGGAAACTGAAAGAAGCCCTTCGTATATATATATATATATATCTTTCTATGGCTCTTTGTATTTCTGTTAGTTTATGTTCAATGCACTTGTTGGTCGTCCATGTTTCTGATCCATACGTAATAAATAGTAGGCACCACAGATTGGTTGAACACCTTTCATTTTAGATATTTATGCTAATTACTACTCATGATGCGATTCAGTTTTACCAAAGATGCCCATCCTAACTGTATTCTCCGTCCAGTTTCTTTGTTCTGATTTTTATCCTTTAAGCAGATTATTTTTCTAAGATAGGTGTGTAGGTTTATATATTCATCGATTTTCATCATCAATCACTTCATTTCGAGCTGTGATTAAATGGCTGGACATTATCTTCGTTTTACTATTATTAATTCTGAGTCAATTTGAATATGAATATGAATATGTATGTATAATTTTAATCCCCCCCCCCTCACACACACACATATATATATTAGGCGGCGAGCTGGCAGAAACGTTAGCACGCCGGGCGAAATGCTCAGCAGTATTTCGTCTCCCCGCTACGTTCTGAGTTCAAATTCCGCCGAGGTCGACTTTGCCTTTCATCCTTTCGGGGTCGATTAAATAAGTACCAGTTACGCACTGGGGTAGATATAATCGATTTAATCCGTTTGTCTGTCCTTGTTTGTCCCCTCTGTGTGTAGCCCCTTGTGGGTAGTAAAGAAATAACACATATATATATATATATATATGAATGAGATATATATATATATATGAATGAGATAGAGATTTTTAACACCCGGCTGTCATGAGAGGGTGTTTTCCAGGGCGTTCACCCACAGCTATGGGTGTATAAATAAAACACTATCTACGTCACCAGGATGATGCTTACATTATAAAACCTGCTGTTAATGCAAAATTTAAAATATAGATATGTGTATATGTAGTTAAGTATCCATTAATGTATAAAGAAAGAGAAAGCAATTTATGCAAATATGTCTGTGTGTGTGTGTTTGTGTGTATGTGTGTGGGTGTTTGTGTGTATGTGTGTGTGTGTTTGTGTGTATGTGTGTGTGTGTTTGTGTGTCTGTGTGTGTGTGTTTGTGTGTCTGTGTGTGTGTGTTTGTGC
>NC_068983.1:33877293-33880498 GCF_001194135.2 Octopus bimaculoides | reverse complement strand
TGTTTGTGTGTCTGTGTGTGTGTGTTTGTGTGTCTGTGTGTGTGTGTTTGTGTGTCTGTATGTGTGTGTTTGTGTGTCTGTGTGTGTGTGTTTGTGTGTCTGTGTGTGTGTGTTTGTGCTTGTTTTTATGTATGTTTTCATGTGAAACAGTCGAACATTCGATTAAAATGCTTTTTTGTATCGTTTGTAGGATTTGTTTTCTTTCTACAAAGAAAAGATCAGCAGTTTCTTCGGTGTTTTGCTTTAGCAGTCTTTAGCAGAGTCTGGTGAATGCTGTTATATATGAAGTGTCTGTGTGTATGTGTGTGAATGTGGTGTGCTAGAGAGAAGAAGGGCAGAGGGAGAGAGGAACAAAGAGAGAGAATGATTGTGTGTGTGCGAGAGAGAGAGAGAGACAGGAACAAAGAGAGAGAGGAGCAAAGAGAGAGAGGAGCAAAGAGAGAGAGGAACAAAGAGAGAGAGGAACAAAGAGAGAGAATGATTGTGTGTGTGCGAGAGAGAGAGAGAGAGAGGAACAAAGAGAGAGAGGAGCAAAGAGAGAGAGGAACAAAGAGAGAGAGGAACAAAGAGAGAGAGGAACAAAGAGAGAGAGGAACAAAGAGAGAGAATGATTGTGTGTGTGCGAGAGAGAGAGAGAGAGAGAGAGAGAGAAAGACAGTGTGAGTGCGTAAGAGAGATAGTGTGTGTGTGAGAGAGAGAGAGAGAGAGAGAGGCAGTGTGTGTGTGTTCGTATGTGTTCGCGCGCGCATGTGTGTATGTATGCGTGTGTGCATGTGTGCGCGCGTCTGTGTGTATGTGTGTACGTAAATAATAAGAGAGAAAAACACACACTCACACAGATGAATAAAGAGAGAGATAGATAGGTGACAGATACAGAGAGAGAGAGAGAGAGAGAGAGAGAGAGATTCATAGATGCAGAGACAGATAGACAGACAGACAGACAGATAGCTGGATAGATAGATAGATAGATAGATAGATAGACAGACAGATAGCTGGATAGATAGATAGATAGATAGATAGATAGATAGATAGATAGATAGATAGATAGATAGATAGATAACGAAGGATTGATTAAGCGATCAATATCACAGCATTTATTCGAAATATATTATGAGTATTGATAAACAAATTTCTTTACAGAATCAGCCGACCTTAACACGGCCATGGCCCATTGAGCATACGTGACAAGAGCTCGCAGATGGTCAATTACACGAAATCCTAAAGAAGAAACCAACCACTAATAGCCAGGTCCTTATATCTTGTGAGAGGGACTCATCTAGACCATGATGAATTCTATTTTTGTTGTTGTTGTTCTTGTTGTCGTTGTTGTTTTATTGATGTTGTTTGTGTATTGTTTGCCGTTGTAGAGGTTGCTTGTGGTGAAGTGGTTGTCGTTGTTGTTGTTGTTTGCGTTAATATTCCTTATATTTGACATATTCTCCAGATAGATGAGACACAGGTAGATCTATAACTATCACGTTGATGAAATATTAGTTTTTACCGATGTTTCTAATGCTTCATGTTATTAATGGTTGTATGTAGGTTCTACACATGTACGACGGGTATTTCTACAGATGTACGTATCTACGTACGTATATGTGCGCTTGCATCTTTCTGTGTGTGTTCATGCATATAGTTAGGCACGTGTATATGTATATATGTATATATATATATATATATATATATATATATATATATATATATATATATATATATATATATATGTGTGTGTGTGTGTGTGTGTGTGTGTGTGTGTGTGTGTGCGTGTGTGTGTGTGTGTATACATGTGTATATATATATATGTGTGTGTGTGTACTTAAGTTGTACAAATATATCAGTCTATTTACATAATACATACATATACATTCATACGTATATATCGATAGATCTATACATACATGAATATATATAAATGTGTGTGTCTATATATGTATATATATATATATATGTACACACATATATAATTATATGTGTGTGCGCATGTGTATACCTACACCTTGCCAAACTGACAATGATAATGATGATGATGATGACGATGATGATGGTGATGATGAAGTCGACAACGACGATAATGTTGGTGATGTTGATGATGGTGGCGAGGAAGATAATCGAAATTGAGAACTTGATTATATGGAAAATTGAAAGAACTGGAAGGGAATAATATCGATGGAGATTAAGTTAATGCTGGTATTCGCTGACAATATACGTTGCGGTGAACTTCTCTAATCCCCTCATATACATATATACATATTACACATACTTATACATTTGTATATAAACACATATATATAAACATATATATATATATATATATACATACATACAAATATATATGTACACATCTATATAAGCATACATATATATATACATACATATATATACATACATATATATACATACATACATACATATATACATACATATATATATATATATATATATATATATATATATATATATATATATATATATATATATATAATATACACGCACATTCAGCAAATATGTTTTAATATTGTTGTTGTTGTCGTCGTCGTCGTCGTCGTTGTTGTTGTTGTTCTTCTTTTTCTTCTTCTTTTTCTACTACTATTTCTTCCTCTTCTTTTTTTCTTTTCCGTATTATCATTATTATTATTAGTAGTAGTAGTAGTAGTAGTAGTAGTAGTAGTAGTAGTAGTAGTAGTAGTAGTAGTAGTAGTAGTAGTAGGAGGAGGAGGAGGAGAGGGGGAGGTCTAAAATATTTTGCGTTTTCAGCAGTTTGGTAAAATAAACAAATTTTTAAATCGGTTCAAATGTGTGTCTGACGTAGTTGACCTGTGAGAAGGCCTTTTAACACCGGCTTGCCATGGAGAAAATTCCTACTTTAGGCAATAGCTGTTACCATCATCAGTTATTTCGAGAACTCTCTGGTAGCCAGATGTAACTTCCAAATCATATTAGGGTTTTCTCTCTTGCGTTGTGACCGGAGATGATGTTGGTAGATTAGCAAGAAATGCGTTTATCGGCAGATAGTGTTTTGACATCTATTGCCTAAAGCGAAGCGTTTCGCCATGGTAGAGCGTAGTGAGAATAGCCTGTTTTTCTGACCAAATATCTCAGGAAAATAAATAAAATGGTTTCAAAGTTTGTACATATGTGTGCGTGTTTGTTTATCTGTTTGTATGATGTGTGTGTGTGTGTATAAGCACATACATAATTTTGCTTT
>NC_068983.1:33876014-33877010 GCF_001194135.2 Octopus bimaculoides | reverse complement strand
TATATATATATATATATATATATATATATATATATATTCTTTCCATATATATATATTGTTTTATAGATATTGTTATATATATTTATATATATTGTTATATATACGTATCTGTATATGCCTGTACGTATGGGTGTATATACATACACAATTTTTTTAAAATATAGACATATATTAATTTACCATTAAACGGGTGTGTGTGCATGAACACGTCCACCCACGCACATACAGACAACCTTCCATACAAACCCACAAATATACACACACATGCATGTGTGAGCGAGTAACTTCGTCGATATTTATCGCGGAAAAACACATGCGCATATTGCTGACTACACCGAAAATGTCGTTTCAAGTTTAATCCCTTGGGATGTTAACTCAGCACCGAGTAATAGAAAATCCCTTTTCACTTGTCAACATTAGAAGAAATGCAATTAGCTGTTGGAAACCAGCAAGGCAATAAAGTTATTGTTCACCAGTTCGATATAGAATTTCAAAATTACCATTCAGGTGCCATATCGGCACGGGGCATACTTTTCTTTATATTGATTCTGGATTTTCTTCACGAGGTGAAGGTGAAATGTTGCGAGATCGATAGAAATACGAGCATACATATATTAGTAAATGTCAATGAAATCAACCATTGTATTTTTTGATAATAAATCGGAATTTGATTTGGTTTATTTGTTTATTTATTTATTTATTTATTTATTTATTATTATCATTATTATTGTTTTTTTGGCATCGTTAAATGTAAATTTTTATTGAAATGATGGTGTATTGGAGAAAAGAAATATTGCTTGATGTGAAGTTAATTTAAAGATAAGGATAGGGCATAGGTGAGAGAAAACTAGGGAAAAGTTACACACTAACACATTCATAAATACACACACACACACACACACACACAGACATAAACAAAAAGAGACACAGCAATATGCATCCATATTTATATTCATTAATCTAAATGTATATATATATATATATATATATATATAT
>NC_068983.1:33872504-33873166 GCF_001194135.2 Octopus bimaculoides | reverse complement strand
CACCACCACTGCCAACTAAAACATTGACAAATGACTTCCATTGGTGAGTTGAATACGAAACAAGTAAACCTGACTAATACGACTAATTTATTCAACGTGAAATATCTCGGCAATCTTTCACAATTCTCGTCAATCTCACCTCACGGGGCCTCCTTTGTCTTTCACTTATTTCAATGGTTAATTTCTATGTTGATGTCTTTAGTTTATCTGCTGATTTTGACCGTTCTTGTTGTTAATTGTTTTTTATTTGTATCTAGATTTTGTTTTCTTTACCGTTTATTTATGATTTTTGTTTTTGTTTTCCTTCGTTTTTTTTTTTTTTTAAATTTATCATTGCTGTTATTTCTGAACATAGAAATAAAATGTGGTATCCCAGAGTGCATTATCGTTCGCTCGATTTTATATATGTATATATATATGTATATATATATTTGTTGTTGTTCGGTGGTTAAGAAAGTAGTATCATAACCAACGTGGTGCTGGTTCGTTCCGAATGCGCCGTACCTTTGGCAAATGTTTTTTCAAGTGGCCTGAGTTTCATTGCTGCCATAGCTAAATTTGAAATTTGGTAAACAGAAACTGCCCTGAAACCTTTACATCTATCCATCTATCTATTTGTCTATCTATCTGTCTGTCTGTCTCTCTGTCTGTCTCTCTCTCTC
>NC_068983.1:33866857-33872404 GCF_001194135.2 Octopus bimaculoides | reverse complement strand
TGTTGATGTTGAAATGCCAATGAAAGAACCTTGGATCCAGCTCTTCCTCTATTGGCAAGAAATCTTAAAATAAAATTGAACCACCACAAACATACATACATACATATGCGTACGCGCGCGCGTGAATGTGTATTTAATTGTCAATAAATATGATAGAAGGTGTTAGAAAACATACTAGGCTAGAAATAAGAGCTAAAGAGCTCTGGTACTGCAGTCAATGCACATAATTGTATACATAAATACTGACAGCGACCATAAACGGTCGAAATCGGCAGTCATGATGTCCGTATACCGTTGACGGTTTCGGCTCCAAGACCCAAACCTCTTCAGTTGACTACAGCATCAGAGCGCTTTAGCTCTTATTTCTAGCATTGTAGTTGTTCTAACACACGCTGTCATATATGATGACAATTATAATTTTCCTTTTTGGTGAAACATCGCTAAACTGCTGACTAATTTAATTATATATATATATAGATATATACGTATGCAGAGAATTCTTATGGATGTTGAAATACTGAAGAGAAAAAACAAACAAAAAAAAATCCATGCTATTCTATTTTGCACGTCACATGAATAAAAAGGTCAACCACTTGTCGTGAAAATTGATTTTCGCACACGAGAACTGAGTTTCTCTGAAGCCTACTTGACATCATTTAAACAGAGTCGTTTGTCATTTTTCCAGCTCTGTCTTGTTTCCAATTAAATTTACTTCGGTCAAAAGGGTACTTTTGCATTTCCTACATATCAATCTTTAAAAATTCATATTTCGGATTTTTCTTATCTGCATAAATACTATCTTTGAGAAATACATTCTTTTCATGTAGTATAAATCTAAATATTTGCAAAGCAGCAATTGTTCTTTGAGCAGTTCTTCAATTACACTTTTATTATTATTCTGTAGTTTTACATTATGTATGTATAAGCAAACTTTTTTTCTCTCCCAAATCTCTCTTACTCTTCTGTCTATCTATCTATCTATCTATCTATCTATCTCGCCCGATGTCTTCCTCTCTCCCTATGTTTCTCTCTCCCTATGTTTCTGTGTCCCTCTCTCCCTGTCTCGCTCTCTCTCACTCTCGTTATTTTCTACCTTTTTTGAATGTGGTGTATGCCAGAAGGTTTGCAAATCCAATGGGGATCTTAAAAGACATATTAAGCTCCACAATGAACAGAACTTACCTGCAAGTATTGTTTCAAATCAGAGGTGCAATCTATGTGGGTGTTTTTTCAGAACATTGTCTGGTTTAAAAAGCCACATCAGACGCCATGAAGGGGCTAAGGTGTAGGTACAGGAGGTGGTCAAACTCTGTGTAAGGAGTAGACAACCACCATGTATATATATATATATATAGATAGATAGATAGATAGATAGATAGATAGATAGATAGATAGATAGATAGATAGATACACACGTATATGTATACATATACACATACACATACACATATACTGTTGTATATCAGGATTGTCATTGTTTTTTGCTTGCTTTTTTTTTGCCAAATAAACACACACATTATATATTTTTCCTTCACTTGTTTATTACTGTTCTTATTTATTCTATTATTTCAACTCATGTACAGTGTCCGGAAATCGTTTGTCACACATCTGTGACCTCTTCAGCGAGACAGGTTTCGTTTTCGTGTGTGTTCTTGTCCACTTACTCCATTCTCTTTTTAGATGTGTATCTTCATGTGTGTAAGTGTGTGAGGATGCGTTTGTGTCCTTATTTGATTGTGTGTCTGCACGCGGGTATCTGTATGTGTGTATGTATCCTTGTTTGTGTGTCATAGGTTTTAGGAGCAGTGTGGCCATCCCCTCAGCCCATCCTCTCACCCCATTGCGCTGCTGCTGCCCTAAGACCCGAAATACACACACACACAAACACACACACATATACGCATACATATATATATACATATATAAATGCATATTTAAGAATGTGTGTATGTATATATGTATACAGCCATCTCTCTCTCTCTCTCTATATATATATATATATATACACACAGGCATGATTGTGTGGTTATGAAAAGTGTTTTGCATCTACAGGATTTCGGGTTCAGACCCACAGCGCGCTACATTGGGCAAGTGTTTTGTGTAATAGTCGCGAGCCGTCCAATACTCAGTGAGTGAATTTCGTTGACGGAAATTGTGTGGAAGCCCATCTTATATATATATATATGTGTGTGTGTGTATGTGTGTGTGTGTGTGTGTGTGTGTGCGTGCGCGTGTGTGTGTATGCATGTAAATATGTTTATGTGACTGTGTTTATAATTGCCCACCACCAACACTCGATTATAGGGACTGGTTTGTTTACATCCCCGTAAACATCGATTTTTTGTAGTACTTAGGCAAAATAGACCGGTAGAACAAACAGCAGGCTTGAAAATAAGCAGTCCTATGGCTGAGGCAAAAGATTATGACAAAGCTAGCTTCTTCTATAACACGCAGAACTAAGATTACTAACATATATATACATAAATGCATATACACATGCACAATTATGTATGAAGGTATGGATGTATATTTTTGCTTCTATTTATCTAACTATCTCTGTCATCATTTCATTCTCTCTCACACTGTCTC
Source organism: Octopus bimaculoides (assembly GCF_001194135.2). Taxonomy (NCBI): domain Eukaryota; kingdom Metazoa; phylum Mollusca; class Cephalopoda; order Octopoda; family Octopodidae; genus Octopus; species Octopus bimaculoides. The sequence continues at coordinate 33,869,815 of NC_068983.1, read as the reverse complement.
TCTCTATGTGCATGTGTTTGTGTATAAGTGTGTGTGTGTTGGAATGTATGTGTATTTGTCTCTGTGTGTGTGTGTGTGTGTGTGTGTGTGTGTGCGTGCATGTCTGAATGAAGGTACAGACAGACAGAAGACGGATAGATAGCTAAATCGATGGGCTGATAGATCGATGGATAGAAAGTCATTTAGATACACAGACAGACAGGCAGGCAGGCTACATACATACATACAGACAGACAGACAGACAGATAGATAGATAGATAGACAGACAGACAGACAGACAGGCAGATAGATAGATAGATAGACAGACAGACAGACAGGCAGACAGACAGACAGATAGATAGACAGATAGATAGATAGATAGATAGATAGATAGATAGATAGATAGATAGATATGGGTTCAGTTACAACTGGGTGTTTAAGAAGTTTGCTTGCAATCCATGTGTTGCTGATTTCGGTCCCCCTGCATAGCTCAATGCTTAAATCACATACTGACTGACGCATTGGGGCTGCAATTTGCTAGCCAGCGAATGTACGGGCAATCTTTGTGTGTGTTTGTGCATACGTGAGTTTGTGTATCTGTATACACATATAAATGCATATATATATAATGTAGACACAGACACATGGAGACACAGACACACGGAGACACACAGACACACGGAGACACACAGACAAACATGCTAATGCACATACGTATATATATATACCGCCCCCCACACACACACACACATACGTATGTACACAGAGAGAGAGAGAGACAGACAGACAGAGAAAGAGAGAGAGACAGAGAAAGAGAGAGAGACAGAGGCAGAGTGAGATACATCCATCTATCGACTGAGATAAAGGAAGAGGGGAGGGCGTCAACATCCTCGAACAAAAGGGTATCTGCAGATCACATGACCCGGCGAAATCGGCCTTTGATGAAAATACATTTAGAACGGATTTAGAATATACAAAGAAATGTTATGTGTACTTTCCTCACAGAAGTTTGATATTCTCTTACTGTGATAGCATTAAAAATATTACTGCTGCATCGACAAAAAAAACAAACTTTAATGCATTATTAATACAGGAGACTTCCCGGTCACAGACAGGAGCAGGATGTTCACATTTAAGCTGATAGCTGTGAATAGAGTAGTTTTTTTTTTTAATGCATAAGATTTTGGTGAAAGCTGTGTAAGAGGTGGGAGAGGATTTTAATACACACACACTCACTTGTGTGTGTGTATTAAAATCCTCTCTCACACACGGTGCGTGTGTGTTTGTGTGTGTGTGTGTGTGTGTGTGTGTGTGTGTGTGTGTGTGTGTGTGTGTGTGTGTGTGTGTGTGTGTGTGTGTGTGTGTGTGTGTGTGTAGTATTGCTGTTATTATTCAGTAATCCGTTTACTGGACAGGAAAGGAATAATACGGATTCAATATATGGATTCATTTTACAAAGTACATTCTAAGTTTTAAGCAGATTGTAACGAGCGAGGGAGCACATACACATACAAACATTTACGTATGTATACATGTATCTAGATATCTATGTATGAATGTGTGTGTGTATGTATATGTGTAGTTATGAATGTTCCTATGTATTATGTATGTGTGCATGTGTGTGTTTATGTATAGATGAATGTATGTGTTTATACTCCCTTACTTGTTTTAGTCATTAGTCTGCGGCCATGCTGGATCATCACCTTGTCGGCTTAGTCGAAGAAATTGGTTCAAGTACATATATATTTTTTTAATCTACTACTTAAAAAGGCGTAGGACTGGCTGAGTGGTAAGTAGCTTGCTTACCAACCACATGGTTCCGGGTTCAATCCCACTGCGTGGCACCTTGTGCAAGTGTCTTCTACTATAGACTCGGGCCGACCAAAGCCTTGTGAGTGGATTTGGTAGACAGAAACTGAAAGAAGCCCGTCGTCTATATGTATATGTACACATATATATGTGTGCGTGTGTGTTTGTCTGTCTGTGTTTATCCCCCCACGATTGCTTGACAACCGATGGTGGTGTGTTTACGTCCCCGTAACTTAGCGGTTCGGCATAAGAGACCGATAGAATAAGTACTAGGCTTCCAAAGAATAAGTCCTGGGGTCGATTTGCTCGACTAAAGGCGGTGCTCCAGCATGGCCGCAGTCAAATGACTGAAACAAATAAAAGAGTAAAAGAGTAAAAGAGTGCTTATTCTGTCAGTTTCGTTGTCGAACGCCCAAATTTCGCAAACATTACATAAGCAACACCGGTTGCGGGTAAACACAAATATAAAGGTACACACATACATAAATACGTGATATTTTTGTTTTGTTACTTTGAATTTCGTCTATCGATGAAACTCAAAATACAGCAACTTCAGCAAAGTTATGATTTGCCTGAAGACTCCATGCACTGATTGGTGAAACTCAGAGTTGGCAGGAACGAATCGACCAAATATAACCATGTGTAATCCTTACCATGGTATCTAGTGCTCTTTCTGCCACTAATCAGCTTTAAACGTACATCTCACAACTACTGTAGCTGTGTGGTAAGAAGCTTCCTTCCCAACCACATGGTTCCGGGTTCAGTCCCACTATGTGACACCTTGAGCAACTGTCTTCTATAGCCACGGGCCGATCAAAGGCGTGTGAGTGGATTTGTTAGACGGAAAATAAAACAAGCCCGTCATATATGCCAAACTTTGGCATCAAGTACTACAGGAATGCCCGCACGGGTCGCTACTGCATGGTGTCAAAGGTGCCGTCCACTGCATCTCACGTAAGAACGAGATACTGCAGCAGCCTCGGTTTCAGAGGACCTCAGCTCTTCAATGCCCTGCCAAAACATTTGAGAGACATGCAAGACATGGATGCGGAGGTTTTCAAGACAAAACTTGACGCTTTCCTCTCCATGATACCAGACGAACCAATGGCTCGTAATGAGACGCAGTATAGGGCAGCGATGTCAAATTCTCTTATACACCAGATGTGTCAT
>NC_068983.1:33864784-33866412 GCF_001194135.2 Octopus bimaculoides | reverse complement strand
TGTATATATATATATATATACAAATGCATATATATGTGTGTGTATGTGTGTGTGTGTGTGTGTGTGCACGCATCCAAGCAAATGATTGCACACATAGCACATGCGCGCACACAAACACATGCACACAGGCGCGGGCGTGCGTATGTAAGGTCTTTGTGTGTGCTGTGATAATGTTTGGGTATATATTTCCTGCAGTTAAGATGAGAGAAAGGTGAACGCAACGATTAAATATTAGCAACTGCCACACGCAATTGTCCATATGCTTTCCTTATCTATGCCCATATGTGTTTGTATTTAGTTATCTATGATATACTCTTTCTCTATTGTTGTATGTACATTATTATTTAGTAATTGGTGTATATACAATATTATAGAGTATAAATATAAACTTCTCTCTAATATTCCAGTCTCTCTCTAATTCTGAAGGCTTTTCTCTCTCATTTACATCCTCTGTTCTCTTTATGCATAGATATAATAAGAAATCATGCCCCTGTGTCGAGATAGAAATATCCGTGTGCATATGTAAGCACATATAGATATATATATGTATGTAAGCTAATTTGCTATGCGACGTAACGAGCGTCACTTATGCAGTGTCAGTAATAGCTCTGATTTCGCAATATTAAACGTCCTAAAAATAACCATCGCTGTCGCCGTCGTTGTCGACTTCATCATTACCACCACTTAGATGCAGTTCTACAATTTAGGTTCTTAATTGGCTCTCTTTCACACACACTCACACGAACAAACACGGACACACACACGTTAGAGGAAAAATGAATTCTATACAGCAACTGGCGTGTGTATGTGTATCTCTCTCTCTCTCTCTCTCTCTCTCTCTCTCTCTCTATATATATATATATATATATATCTAACTATTTATCTATCTTCCTACCTACTTACAAACGTAGATAGATGATATATATTATATTAACCCGAAGTTTTTTGAATCTCATCAGGGTTTCCTTTGTTGAGTCAATGACCTTCAACTTGTTCTTAACATTATCTACGCATTTTTCACCAGTGTTAATTACATTTCACTTTGTTTGCAAATGCCTCTTCTTTCCTATGCCGGTCTACTTACATACATCATGCATACACCGTAGATCAGCGTTTCTCAACCGGCGTTCTACGGGACACTAGGGTTCTGCAACAGATTCCTAGGGGTTCCTCAAGAAAGAGTGAAATAAACTCATGCTAATTTCATGATCACAATATTACTATACATGCACAACATTATTGGTTATTGTAATATTGTAATATAGGCATCATCCTATCTAACCTATTATGTTATCAAAAAATATAACTATATATTTATATATGGTGGGGCGACAAACACAGACACACAACTACATACATATACAAATAAAGGTTATGAAGGGTATTGGAGTCAACCAAACCCTAAAGATACAAGCAATACCGAATAAGTGCTATATACCGACTAGTTTTGCCCCTGTCGTTGTAGCAACATGAGTGGGGAATATAACATACGTCGTGTATTAGCGTGTGTATGTATAAGAGAGAAAAGGATAAAGAGACCAATGGCAAAGTTAGAATTATATTTTATGGATAAATCTAACTTTGCCATTGGTCTCTTTATCCTTTTCTCTCTTATACATACATATATA
>NC_068983.1:33863022-33864381 GCF_001194135.2 Octopus bimaculoides | reverse complement strand
ACACTGGCTTCTTGATAAAATTCTTGTAAAAGAGTTTTATCCTTTTTTGAATTTATTTATCATATATATATATACATATATGTATACACATTTATACTTAAAATGTAGTGGTACGTGCTTATTTCAGTAATCATGTTATTATCTACAATTAGTTCCTTGTAGTGTGGTCATTAAGTACATCTTTCTGCATTAGTGCATCTCCGGAAGTGAATAAGTACTTATTTAATTCGGTATCAATACTTCATCACTTCCCCACTTACGAGTAACTCTCTCTCTCTCTCTCTCTCTCTCTCTCTCTCTCTCTCTCTCTCTCTCTCTCTCTCTCTCTCTCCCTCCCCTCTGTCTCTCTCACTATATCTGTCGAAACATCGGTATTCACAATCACCTTTTCAACAAAAATTAACTAACATCATTTCACAAAATTTTCCACAAATTTACTCCAAATCCTCGCCATAACTCCATACGTCCAAGAGAGTGTCTTATCTCATTTAGAAACCCTCTGTTTAATTCTTATTTTATTGTTACCCATGTTTCTATAATTATATTCAGACAAGTGTTGCGCTCTTCAGTTTTCATATGCAGTCTAGTAATGCTGTGTTACCTGTGTATAATCGCTATTTGAATTTGGAACCAATGAATTGCGATCATATTGGGAGACAACTTTTCATGGTTTCAGTCGGTCACATAGAACCCATCAATCTGTGCGGGATCTATTTAATTGCTTTCTTTGTCTTTCACAATGCAAAGTGGGCCTGTCCGGGATTTGAAATTAGAATATGTAAGTGTACAATATAAAATATTTTGTTCGATGATCTAGCGATGCTCCCTGCCCACCGTCCCTAACATTATGTGACAGAAATTATCTATCATCATATAATTAAGTGCCTGTACACAATCTCACTTTCATACACGAGATCTTTGTTCATATATTTTGTCACTTCTCAGAGCTTAATCATATTCTTACCGTAGAAAATCACAACTGAGTAAACTCTTGTAATACAAACGGATGCGTAGACTAATACCTACGTTCGTAGATTATGCGACTATTTTCGTACATTCTAACAACCAAAGAACAATTTTGAGTGTAGAAGGCATGTGGAGTAGAGTTCGACTTATAATTGGCCATCTAGAGCTTCGGAATATGTCGGGGTCACCATGACGTGCACATGTGGTTATGATGCATGTGTCTGGTGTACCCTTATCAGGCGGGTAGTCATGATGAGTAGTTTGGGCTTCGTATATTTGTACCCCAGTTTCACTCTGATGGCATGCACTGTTCTCTCACTCAATAATAGTAATAATAATAATGATAAGGATGATAATAATAATAATAATAATAATAATGATAATAATAATAAT
>NC_068983.1:33861552-33863012 GCF_001194135.2 Octopus bimaculoides | reverse complement strand
AATAATAATAATAATAATAATAATAATGATGATGATGATGATGATAATGATGATGATGATGATGATGACTTTTTAAATATCGGACAAAATACCTTGTGGTGTTTTGTTCATTCTGCCGGCACTTTACTCTGTTATTTCAAAGCCCACTATAATTTTGTTTTTTTTCATTCTTTCGCACTCGTACCAGTGAAGTGTTATAATCAATGGTAACAACTAACCACCTCGCTTTAAAATCACTGGACTTCTACTTAAATTAGTAGCAATTCTTATTGTTAATTGAGCATGTCAGCAGCTTAAGCCATAGAAGACAAGGTATTCAACGCATATTGAATTCCGGATATAGGTGTGGTTGACATTCGGATGCCAAAGGAATCTGATATCTGAGACAATTATATTAATTGTATTGCTACTTACTATAATCAAATTTGAAATCGGTGAAATAAGAAAAATGAACATGTCAGACGCCACACCTATCATGTTCAGTAACTGTCATGTCATTACTTTCGCAATAATATACAGCTGACACAGGCGCATACATACAAGCATTACAAGTAAGTAACCGCGTATGGTTATGTCTACATAAGTAATAATGTATGCGGAAGGGTGAATGTATTGTAGGTGAGAATGTGTATGTGTTTACATATATCTAAACTTGTGTATGGTGCATATATATATATATACACTCACACACTCATACACACAAGTGTGAATGTGTGTGTGTGTCTGTGTGTACGAGTGTGTGTGAAATATATCAATGTACAAATGTGTGCCTGCTGTATATATATGACTTTGTGTACGTGTGTACTTTTTTTTTACAGTGTATGTAATTGCATACGCCTACATCATCTTATATATACTTAACAAGCAAGCGCTGAATTGTCAGTCATAGGTTATGGAGTGTAATGGTCAACCTTTAGTTTTCTGTCCCACAGTTTAGTGTTCAAATGTTGTCGGTCAATTTTGTCGTTGATTCTCTCAGTCGATAAATAAATGCCTAGGTAAATGATGCTGAAGCCCTTTCAGCAGCAACCTTTGTTTCAGAAGTGAAGAGACGTAGCAGAAAGAGGATTGCCGTGTCTTCTCATCAATATATCCCCCACCAATGCCAATTGCGAAAGCGTTGTACACTATGAATATCATGGTGCCATTGCATCATGAATGAAAACACCATGGATAGGCCGGGTCAGTAAAATGTGGGATATCCATCTATATTGTGTGGTGGCAGAAGATAATCGAACATGTGCTAGGAATACTCATGAAAAGACTAATGAGACAGCTTCTGGAATGGAAAACCAGAGAGATAAAGCACAGGAGGCGAGACACGCTTTTCAGGATATTTGGTTAAGAACAGTGGAAAGGACGTGACACATATGGGCCTAAGAGGGAAGTAGGTGCATTTCAGGGATTGTGACCTAGCTCTATGGAGATCTCTCATCATGTGGAGTTCTATGGAGGGAGTG
>NC_068983.1:33860588-33861542 GCF_001194135.2 Octopus bimaculoides | reverse complement strand
CTATATATATATATATATATATATATATATATATTATATGAAGTATACGTCTATCATATATATATATGTGTGTATGTTTATGCACACACACACACATACACTCAGCATTAAAATAAAAGCTACTATAGTTTCGTGTCGTGGAAACACGATAATCCAGCAGACATTTTTATTACCTGCCCTGCACCTCCATCGATCCTTCACATGGTTAGTCCTATTTAATTGGCATATCTTTTTTTTGCAATTTCAGTCGCCTTATCCAGCAACTATCTTGATATGGATGGATTAAATTGCTACAATATCAAACTGTAAATCTGGATGTATATTATCCTATAAATTCCTACGCAAGTCTATGATAGTGCTGCTATTTGCCCATTGTGGTAGCTTAGTAGTCTCTCTAAAACTACCACAAAGGATAAATAGCGAAGATGAAAGATATGACTGCATGGATCACTCACCTTCAAAATAAGAACTACAAGCCTTTTCCAGCTAATTTGTTATTGCATATAACTCTCATTCTGATAATGGGCTTTGTAAGACCTAACACTCGGTCTCACGTCAGTTTTATCCCGAATGAGATATCAAACATTGTTGGTTTTAATTGATGGTAGCGACTTAAGGATTTCTATTCATTGTCTATAAACCAAAGGGTCTTGCGTTCTAAAAGTATGAATTAACTTGATCACTACATATTACAAAATATATAAACTATTTTCTGGTGATGCTAACATTTTCATTATATTTATAATTGCAAAATTTTCATTTATAATTCTTTATTTTTATGATTAGTTTAGTTAGTTTCGCTGGAAGCTATTATAAATATAAACAGTCAACTATAGAGATAAAGTGATAGAAACGAAGAAGAATATCTATATACATATGTATATATGTATATATACATACATATATATATATATATGCATACACACACACACACACACATATATATATATATAT
>NC_068983.1:33855858-33860148 GCF_001194135.2 Octopus bimaculoides | reverse complement strand
TGTTGGAAACATGTAATACGATATTATTAATTAGCCAGAGGATCTATTTCAGTTTTGAATAAATAATAACATTCAGAAGTAACATTGGCAAAATTTCGTAAGATTTTGTAATTGAAGTCTTTATTGAAATTGGAATTGTAGCAATGCAAAACAAATGAAACTGGGGAAACACAGAAATGTAATTTCTAGATTTATTTAAAAAAGAAATGATTTCTTTTTCAAAATCAGACAGTTCCATTAATTTCGATCTTTTTATTGCACAAGAAAAAGAAGAAAAACAAAGATTTCAAAGTCTCTTTTTTGCTATTCCTTTTCGTTAGACAGTAAATAATGACTTGCCGTGAGGTGTGCATTTATGACATGTTTGAAACTATTCCGCACCGCTGAACTATTGAAAATTTCAAAGCAAATGTGAAAGCATGTTCTTTAATTTTTTCTTTTGTATTTGTGTGGTATCGGTTTCGGAGCAAACAGATAAAATGTAAACCTCTATCAACTGATTCACTCATGTATGTCGAATAACTTGAATGACAAGAAATGAATCGACAGTAAGGGATTAATATTACAAATTGCGAATTAAAAGTTTCGCTTAATTAGTAAATAAATGTAAAACATGGAAGGGTTACATTTGTGCGTACATAGAGAGAGAGTGAGACAGGCAACTTCCTTTAGGCGAAAAGAAGAACTTCATGAATCTGATAATGTTCAAATCTGATTAAATGTAAGTGAATTGGGTGGGGCACAATGAGTAATATTTACAAGATTTTTAGTTTGATTAAAAAAGATTTACAAATGTTTACTACCTGACGAAATTTATATCAGTTAAGTAATTGACCTCTAAATCCACTAAAAACACTGTAACATTCAGAACACTCAGAAAAGGATCCTACTTTCTCCTTGAGCATATATAAGACAAATGTTAGTATGGCAAAATGAATAAGACAAATTAAAGTAAATTTGCCTTTTCAGTTCTCCAGAATTATATTCATAAAAAAGACTCGAAATATATTAATATCCATTCTTAGACATCAGAAAAAAACAGAAATGAAACAATAGTTGAAAAAATATCTAGGTCAAATGAAAGAGAATCATGGAAAAATGGCACATGATATGAAATTAACGAAACTTGTCTAAATCTGAAACTTCGACCTGTTGGAGTGGGTTTTTTACCTGTTGGTGTGGCTCTCTTCCTGATATACCCGTACACCGAGCTGTGTAAGAGAAGAAATTATTTAAATATGTCATTAGTCATTTTGCCCGCTTTAGGCATTTGTAAATTGAAATCTATCAGATTAGATATTCCGGAGAACATAAATTGACTTGGAATGAAACAGTGAAAAGTATTTTTTGATTGTTAAGCATTAAAAGTCATCCAGATATTTTTTTAGCAGTGTCAATTACAATCGGGTCAAAATTGAGGAAATCTTTCCTGATAAAAGTACTTGTCACCGGATTATATTTCGAAGTCTCTCAATTTCAGCAGCAACGACAATATAAACAACCTGTACTCACAAAGATGATGCAGTTGTACAAAAGGATGATGCAAAAGTTGCACTGTAATAGTTACAAATAAGTAAAGAATAAAGAACTCGGAAATTACTCATATTGACCTACCTACTCACTTTACCTTATACCTCTTCTAGTCATTCATTTCGTTGGATCGTTTAGTTGACAAATTCACCCTAAGCAGTATTTGAACTTGCAATGCTACAGAAAACAATAAATTTCGTTCGTTGTTCCACACTTTCCGTCAGTTCTCCGTCCTTTGTAAGAAAATCGATGTAAAATATACATAGTAATTACCTTATTTTGATATATAACAGAAATATTCCTCATTATAAACATACTCTCCCTTAAGATACTTCAAATTAAGAAAATTGATATGACTCAAACTGTGAATGGAAACCATCTTGCAGGCCAGACCTTTTAGGAGATTATCTTACGTTTACAACGGTTAGTATTAAGTATAGACTAAGTCAATGTCCTTTTTGTAATAGGTCCAAAACCTGAAATTTCAGGTGAGTGGGCTAGTCGATCACCTCGATTCCAATGCGCACCTGGTTGTTATCTTACTGACTCCGAAATATGAAAGGCAAAGTCGACCCCAGCGGAATTTAAATGTAGAACGTAAGAACGGATGAAATGTCACAAAGCATTTTGATCTGCACGCTACAATTCTGCCAGCTCGCCGCCATAGCACTAATTAATATATGAAACTTGTGTTTTGTCACGGGATCACTTCCTAGGCCACAAGCTAGGACCATTAATTTTGTAAGTAGCGTGAAGATAATATGCTGGAAATAAGAACTGAATATTTGGAACAACAGCGGTTTGGCAGCATTGTATTTGTTTCAAACGTTTAGCTCGTTTGATGTACTCTGATAGTGTATTTGCCATTATCGAACATATGAAAAAATAGATATTTATTTGAGTAATTTTGAATTTTGTCTCCTAAAGTTATGTCACTATTGCTAGGTATTTGAATGTCAAAGTTGTGACCAGGCACTTATCAAATGAATATATGTATGGAAAATATTTGGTTTGAGTTTCAAATGTTATTCAGTATTTCGACGAAATATGAAACGAGATTGGCATATCTTATCCACTGCCATTTAGATGAGATGTCTTGCTTTGAAGCAGAGTTTTCAAGCTTTGATTATTATATATCTATAGTTAAGGAAACACGTTATGCAAACGTTGGCATAGCTTATATGCAGATGTTAAACTAGTACACCACACTCGCTAAAATTCATTGTCGATCAGAAAGTGATGTAATAATTTCTGTGATGACAGAAGCATTTCCGCAGTACCTACTAAGCAGTTTAGCGAATACATTGTATTAGGATAATTTAAATACGATAGACATAGATATAACTATTGCCGCGCAGAATCAACTAGTAAGATTCTGTGATCGTTGAACCAGCTACAAATAACGAGAAAATTTCTTTTCAAACAACACGCAACGGTTTAAAGAACGAAACTACTCAATACATAATATAATCGTGGAATAAATAAAAAGTTATGAGCGTGATTGATTAAGCATTTAATCATATCTCGTCTCGATCAGGCGTTATAGAACAATAACTATTTTCGGAAGAGTAGTCATTGTAAAGTATTTTATGAATTCGAAAAATTGCGATGCTCAACATCACACACACACACACACACACACACACACTCTCTCTCCCATGTGCGCACACGCACTCCTATAAGTATGTTAAAAACAACTGAGCTGGAGTAATAGTCAGAGGAGATCAACGACACAGACGAATGCTGGCATATGAAATAGCATGCAACATTCACTCTATATTTATTTAAATTATCTCCGCCTTTTTGAGGATGTGTTGTACTGATTTTGCCGTGTATCGCAGGTGGAATATATGTAGCTGAAGGACCCTGAAACCTTAATTCAAAGAGTAGGTGGTGCGGTTCGCCAAATAATTTACCGGAAACTGATGAGGAGCCATTCCTTTTTAAAACTGCAATATACAAAACAAATGAAGTTGATCTGCAATAAGAACATAGACTTGTTTTCCTTTAGTTCCTTCTACAAGCTGTTTGACCAATGAGGTAGCCCACACGCCGTCGTTCGACCAGCTAGAAACATCAACTAAATCTTTCTTGTATCACATGCTGTCTTCTTTTAAAATTCATGAACATAATGCATATTGTCATCAGAACATCAAAACAAAACAAGACAATTATAGTGTCAAAATTTGCCACAAGGGTAGAAATTTGGGGGGAGGGGATGAGTCGAGTACATGGACCCTAGTTTTTAACTAGTAATTATTTTATTGAACCTGAAAGGATGAAAAGTAAAGTCGACCTCGGAGGAATTTGAACTCAGAACGTAGCAACGGGCGCTAACGATTCTGCCAGCTCGCCGCCTTAAAACAAGAAAGTAATATGAAGGGAGGGAGAATCACTGTTAATCAGAGAACTTTTTACTTGCAACAAAACAACGCATACACTTAGATTTAATAACTAGAACTTATCTAACAATCCTAAGTATATAAAGCACAAATTATTTTGCTGGGGCATAAACTCGTCACTGTGATGAGTTCCTTTTCCTGTTGCAGACATATGATATTGTGTACGCCGTGAGGAGACGAAGAATCTAATGATGTTTCCAAAAACCACTCATGAATTTATAAGTTCTGCCCACGGTAACTACTAGCAGACCCCACGCGCATGTGGTATGTGTGATTTGCGTACACACCCTTATACATACTGTCATGAAGCCACGCCAACTTACACACTAACATATACATGCATATATATATATATATA
>NC_068983.1:33853151-33855647 GCF_001194135.2 Octopus bimaculoides | reverse complement strand
ATATATATGTATGTATGTATATATATATATATATATATAGATAGATAGATAGATAGATATATGTGTGTGTAAATGTAATCAGATACATATGCAAGTGCAAATACGACACACATATCAATGAATATGTATGTTTGTGCGTGTGTGCGTGTGTGTGTTATTCGGACATAGAAAGATCACCTTTACTTTATCTCTTTGAAAACATGCTTTTCTGTTATCACGCCAATATTCGAGTTTTATGAACGATATTTTTATGTTTTCTTATTAAGTCTTTTACATTTAGTTCGAAGCAATAATGTCGTTATCTCCAAGAATTTCATTTTCGAGATTGACAGAAAGTCGAACAAGATTATTAGAAGAGTGGCTAATACTACTCAGAAATGTCTGTTCTTTTCAAACATCTAATAATTTCCTGATGATTTTGACCGTGCCAAGGACGCTAAAGTTGTGTACCAGTTTACTGGATACCCAATCTCATTTCTATTATATTCCTCTTGATGCTTCTGATACTTTCCCAAATAGGTGATTTGGACGGTGGTTATTAAGAATGCTTTTGGGTGTTTACAAGGACAAACTGAATACGCTCTTCTGAAAGACTCTGAGGTCAGGATTGTGGACAATTCCAAGAGGTCTTTATTATGTCCGTACTGAAAAGAGGTATTGCTTCTTGGTGACAAATTCTACAGCCACAAATGTGCTAGCAACTCAATTTCACACAGAGGGACGAAGTTGTCCTTGCATGCATTCATCTACACTCCATTTTATTGCTGACTTGTGGCTTTATCTGACATAACGCAAGCATGCACACGTACACATGCATACACATGCAAACACACACATAGACACACACTCGAAGACACACATAATAAAAAAATGAAGAAAAACATCACATTTATTGCAAAGTATGTTAAATTTCTCCAGTCAGTATTGCACTCTCGTATATTTTATTTTACCTTGTAATATTATCGATTATCATTTAGGAAGAGGTATTTTGTAGTACTAGCTAAATATACATTCTTGATTTCATGTGTACCTGCCAAATTTATGTGCTCTCTTTATGTATTGTTTATACGGAGCTGATGAATTCTTATACGCACTCTATACACTTCTATGTGTATATGCCTTGTTAAATACATTTACGCGCGTGTTGTGTGTGAGAGTATGTTGTGTGTGAGTGTGCGTGTGTATGCAATATTGATTATTTGTGTGTGAGTAAATATGTCAGAGCGCATGTTTTTATTATAAATCAATAGAACACATAATGAGTTATGATCGACTGTCATTGCAAAGAAGAGTCTGATATGGAAGATAAGGCTTTAGATAAGAACCATAAGGAATAGTTTAAAAATAAATAGCTAAAACAGCTAGGATTACAGAAAACGGGAGTGAGGTAGGATGTAGACACGGACTATAGGGAATTGAAATAATGAAAAATCTAAAATCAGGAGAAGAAAAAGCTGTATGGAAGAGGATTGTACATGAAGAAAAATTTTAATGGAGAGTGAAATAATTTCACATATTTTTGCTTAGAAGAATTTCTATTTTCGCTTTTAGTATGCCACTTAATAAACCCAGGAAACCACTTTGCAGCAGATATATTGATTATCAACTAAATCAAACAGCCGTTAAAATTGGTTGTGAATATTTAATCTGTCAGGTTTACTTTACATAATTTCACTGTGGTAATTTATAGGTGATAATTTAATTTCTATATGTTATACGGTACGGAAATTTAAACTATAAAGAAAAAAACGACCACCGAGAAGTTGAAAATAAGATCGTCATGGGAATTAAGACGAAACTATATGTGAAGGGAAGTGCTTTTTGGTAAAAAATGCCTCCATTAACGTGTCCGAACTTTAGAGTTATTAATTGCAAAACGTTGTTGTTACAAACGGTACAGTTAAAATGAATTATATGAATTGAAAGAAAAGAAATTCAGTTCAACTAAGAAAAATATAGAAATGCTGGATTTAGAATTGTTTTAATTATTGACATATATATGAATACAGAGATTGTTGAATAGAAGAAATAAAATGGTCTCAGTTTCGAAATGAAATAACATGCACAGAGCTTCCAAGACTCGAACTGAGAAATTCTCCTCAACAACTTGTCTTTCTAATATGAAAATCTTCCTAATGTTTTACGGATAACTTCTTGACTACAAATTTCGCAAGAAAATTAGAAGCTTCTCATAGAATGAAATAGTTCAAACTGCTTATTGAAACCCAGAACTTGCTCATATCTCACAAGATCTTGTATATCTAAACTTATGAGTTAATACGGTCTGCGTCTCATGATAATAATCTTTTGTGTCTATGTTTTACACCAGCTTCATTACTTCTAGTGACTTGAAGTGTCACTTTCTTGCCAGAAGCCAGATCTATTCTGGACACCTACGTAAACTGTTTATGTCTTATATATAGTTACACAAAACTTTCTGTGAGGGTACACACGCACACACGCACGCACACACACACACACACACACACACACACA
>NC_068983.1:33850889-33853140 GCF_001194135.2 Octopus bimaculoides | reverse complement strand
ATATATATATATATATATATATATATATATATATGCATACACACAAAGGAATATCAATGATGAAGATTATCAGACCATGACTTGATCGACACAACTTACATATTGAAACACCAAGTGAAGTAGGAATTCAGCAAATTCTAAACAATTCTTACAAGAAACTACTTTTCCTATAAGGTATTCCACTTACAAGTCTGATGTTAATCATTCACAAAACAATCGAGCATAAAGCTAGATTCAAATGTACAAGAAAAGGAAAATCAATTTGTTGTAAAATAACATGCGTATCAAAGCTAATATATCTGTAGGGTAGTGAGAACAGAAGAAATTACCATGAAAAACAACGGTTAACAGTTGCAGATGATGTGAGCTTTAGGAAAAGAAGTGATTTACCATAAAAACTACAATTTACCATGCAAATTAAGAACATTTCTTGGAAATAAATGTAAAAATTGAAATTGAAAAGCTCTCAGTCGTTAAGGTAGCTCCGAGGTTAGGCGTGGGTGTTGCAGGGTGACGTAAAGGAAGCATACTCCTGTGAATTCAAGCTGGAATCTTCTTTGATTCAAATTAAAACTTTATTTATTTTATTCACAAATATATTATTTGTAGTCTTTTTTTCTTTTAAACATATATTTATATATGTTTGAAAGTAAATTTTGACAATTCTTTTTCAAAGCAAATTTCTTTCTATTTAACAAATAAATTTAATCTTTTTCTAGTAATGATTAACTAAAACTCAGCTTTCTTTAGAAGGAAGCCAATTATCATTTACTTAGTTACCCTCATTATCCACACACAAAACAAAAACAACAGCAACAACAAAAACTTTATTTGCAACTGCAATACTACTCAGTTTCAAATGAAGGAAATATGTTAACTACATAGTTACAGCATCTATTACTGAAAGAGAAAAACTGTGCCATCGCATTGTATCAACTGCAGTATACATTTTCCTTGTATGAAATATGGAACAGTTAAATGTTGATACTACAGCAATTTCAACGAGGTACTGAGTTCAGCTTTAGGATATTTACTTGAGCGTTATGTCATGCCAAGCATACAATGTTTTCTTTAGGTATTCAAAATCGCCCCTCTACAAACCCCTTGGAATTTACATTTGCAATTAATTCCTGTACTCTGTATGAGACAGAGATTAATAATATAACAGATGCCACTCGAACGAAGGAAAATTATAAACTTAACACTTTTGCGAAATGAACCTACCTCCCTTACAAAATACATATTGTGCCAGTGTGAAACAATTACTTTATCCTATAAACACGGGTTTCTTTTGTTTGTTATCATTGCTTGGATCACCTTGTCCCCGATTGAACAAATCTATGGTCAAATGCCTTTCAGCTGTTATCGCTTTTACGGATGTGAAGGAATACGCTGCCTAGCGCGTCCTTTCTTCTTTTTGAGGCAGTAGGATATGATTCGAGACTGGTTTTGTAGCTATTTTTAGATGGTGAAATGACAACATACAGGATCCTTCGTTGAAATGTCTTTTCACTGGCGCATTACCAATATTATAAATGCAAATACAATGGGATTTCGGATTTATTTATAAATGAGTAAAATAGCTTTTATAATGAAAACTAAATGAAACAATTTTAAGCAGTTATCAAAATGATGTTGCGGCCTGCTGCTTCTACTAGATGACGTTGCACTGTAATTGTGACAGATATTCTGGTCGGATTTGTCTGGCATATACTCCCATAACCTTAGGAGAAAAAATATTATTTTGTAAATTTAGTGCCATCTGAAAGTCATCTGCGATAAAATCAGAACGAAATAATTTAACTATAAATTGAAATTCACACTAATTTGAAACATTTTAGCATAGTGTCTGTTTTAATACTTACTTGCTACATTGAAGGAAAATGTGAGTAAAATGCGACGAATAAAAAGTATATTAATTTGAAAGAATAAGAAAAAAGTGTATTTGAAATCAACTGAAACACAATATACATAGAATAAAAGTATTAAGGATAAGTTTCTTTAAATTTAATTAAGAGTAAACATCATTAAAAGTGGGATGGTCAATAACCTTAAATAGAATATACCACCTGGAAATGTCAGGGATGCATGATAGAGGACGTATTTCAATTAAAGCTGTGCTTAAGATTACATTGATCGATAAAAACGTGCAACATAGAAATAAAGGATAATTAATGAATAGGAGAATATTTACTATGCTCACTGTGCACACGTAAATAGATCCATTAGAGGTTTTTGTTGATATGTGTGT
>NC_068983.1:33849950-33850535 GCF_001194135.2 Octopus bimaculoides | reverse complement strand
ATATATATATATATATATATATATATACACATGATTATAGGTGTATGTATACATGTGTGGATATGTACATTGGTACATATTTTGTTACCTAAATGATAAAGAAACTACAAGCGTAGCTAGCAGAAACGTTAGCACGCCGGGCGAAATGCTTAGCTGTATTTCCTCTGCCACTACGATCTGAGTTCAAATTCCGCCGAAGTCGACTTCGCATTCCATCCTTTCGGGGTCGATTAAATAAGTACCAGTTACGCACTGGGGTTGATATAATCGACTTAATTTGTTTGTCTGTCCTTGTTTGTCCCCTCTGTGTGTAGCCACTTGTGGGTAGTAAAGAAGTAAGAAACTACAAGCGTAGCGTCTTAGTGGCTTACTTTTATTGCTGACGCACAGAGTACGCTATAAGTTGCAAAGTTTTTTTTATCAGTTGAACCTTGTTAATGTTTGAATAAAAATAGCAAAAGAGGAAATATACCGGCATTTCATATCATTTATGTGAAAACTGCTAATGCAATACTCTGAGTGTGGCAATCCATATATTAGATATTTGCAAGGAAAAGAAAAGAAAAAAAGAGCAAATCAGAAAGG
>NC_068983.1:33846396-33848736 GCF_001194135.2 Octopus bimaculoides | reverse complement strand
TATATGCAATCTTATATTGCAGTTTACCTACTCAATATACTCTTTCAGGTATATATATATGTATATATATGTGTATATAGATATATGTATAGATATATATACATATATATGCGTATATCTGTATATATGTATATACATGTATATGCAGTCTTATATTGCAGTTTACTTACACAATATGCTCTATAAATGTCTTACCGTCCATCATTTCTAACAGAAAAAAGGACGGAAGTACTGATAGGTTATTGATTAAGCGTTAAAACATTACGGTACGCACGTTCATATACCTACGCACGCACACACACATACTTATAGATCGCTTTATAGACCTATTGTTCTATATAAAAGATAATAAACTATGCTGTTGAATAGGTTTGATAAAGGCTGTAATATTGACAACCAATACGTTTTAACATATACATACACACATACACACATAAATACATACACATACATACACACACACACACACACACATATATATATATATATATATATATACATGTGTGCCTGTATGGGTGTACATATGTATGTATATATGTATGTATGTATATATGAGAATGTTTTGTTCTGTGTACGGTTTAATGCATAAATGACGTGCCGGAATGGTCAGTTGCACAACATGTTCTCTTAGCGAACACGCATTGCTGCTAGAGTCTCCTGATGGTATGTGTGAGTGCAGTACTAATGACATCAACCGAAACAGGATGCTGAGCAAGTGTGAAAACAAAAGCTGTGGAGTGAGATCGTAGGATGGGAGACAGAGAGAGTGTGAGAGAGAGGGAGATAGAGACAGAGACAGAGACGGACAGAAAGTATCTGTACCTAATGTGTTGAGGGCTGAATTAATCGATTGAAACAGATGATATATTTTTTCTTTTTCACAGAGAATTAATAGCAACTTCGTTGTTGGTGTTATTTGCCTCTGAGTCACCATTGGTCAATAAAACTTTTGCTCTAAAACATTACAATGCATCCCGTGTTCCTTGATTTGCAAACTGCAGCGCTCCTTTTCTATTCTTGACTGCGATGTGTTACATTTAGAGATTTTGCTACTATTTCGGACATTTCGAGGTACTACTTACACATCCTTCATATCGCTACTACTTTTGTTTGTGTTATAATTGTTTTCTTTGCAGTTGTTGTTGCTGTTATCGTTGTCGTTGTTGTTCTTGTTTTTGTTTTTGGTGGTGGTGGCTTAGATGGTGGCGGTTTCTTGGCGTGTACGAGCCGTGATTAACAAACAAAACTATACAAGCTATATACGTTCATTGTTTAACACCAAGTTTTCCCTCGTATACATTGTTCTGAATACATTATGTCACTCTCCCCCTTTTAAAACTCTATAGCTCGATTTGTATGATGTTTGTCTTGCTGTTGTTCTTGTAAACGGTCCCTGCGACAACGTCGATAGTATGTGTGATTCACAAAACAGCCCCATTGAGCAGAGACCATACTTAGACCTCTAACGAGCTCAACCTCTATTCAATATTTAATTATAGACATTCCTGCTTCCATGAACAAGAAATACCTTTCACTAAGGCATTGACTACTAAATAACTTCCTACAAAGATGTACTATCACACTTCTGTTAGCGGATAAGGTCACAATAAAGGAAATCCTCGCCTATTATTAAACCTCATCATTGAAGTGTAGTCTTCTGAAAACTTCACTAACTTTATTACACACACAGACGTTATATATAAACGTTAGCATCATTCCATTGATGTGAGGCGCAACAATCGAGCCTGCTTACATAGCTAAGTTGATAGAGATGGTTTTCAAAACGTGATTTGAATACTTTGAGCACACTTGTGTTCTTCTTCTTGGTGTAACGTTGGTTGGTGCGCAATCTGTCTCGTCCCAAAATAGCACTTTTCTACGTTGATGTGTTAAGTATGTAACGGGTATGGATGCACAAGACATTTTAATGTTAGCTACTTATTAGGGTCGTTGAAGTGTAGTGTCATTAAAAGCCGGACGAAAATTTTGGCCAACTCTATATATGTATGTGTATACACACACACAAGCATATGTGTATGTGTGTGTATGTGTGTGTATGTGTGTGTGTGCGAGTGTATGTATGTATGTATATATGCACATACTATGAGTGGAACCATATGGCTTTGTGGTTAGGGTGTTGGACTCTTGATCATAAGATTGATATTCCGATTCCTGAACCGAATGCATCATGTTCTTGAGTAAAACACTGCCTTTCACGTTGCTCCAGCCGACTCACTGAGGAATATATTTATACAAAACCGGGAAACCAGGTTTATGCTCGGTAAGGAGTATAACCAACACACACACACACTCACTCATATATATATATATATATATATA
>NC_068983.1:33843755-33845639 GCF_001194135.2 Octopus bimaculoides | reverse complement strand
TAGCGCGTTCATACACATAATTTTCCCCGTCTGGCCGTATAGCCTTTTCTGTTTGTTTTCCTGTCTTGTTTTTTGTCCGCCACTTCATTCCTCCATGGCAAGGTTTAATTTGTGTATACAAATTTAATTTGCGGTCCATGGGAAGAGCCGTTTTAACGATGCGTCCTGCCCAGCTCTTCGAAACGCCGGTGTTAAAACGGGAGTAGCTGATGAAGAAGAACGTTCTCTATGCGGCTTGTGTGTTTTCTCGTTTACGTTTTGTTTGCAATGTCCTGTACCCAGATATGCACCTATACATACAGGTGGATGTCGGTATGCACATACCTGTACGTATATATGCATATACTCATTTACTATTTGTTTATATATATATATATATGTATATATATATACGCACACATCCATATATAGAACTGACCAAAGTTTTCGTCCGGTTTTTATTGACACAAAACTTCAACTACCATAATAAGTAGCCAACATTAAAATGGCTGGTGCATCCATACCGGTTACACACATCAACGTAGTACAGTGCTATTTTGGGACGATACAGATTGGGCACCAACCAACTTTACACCAGCAGGCAGACCACAAGTATGCTCCAAATATTCAAATTAGGTGTTGAAAACCGTCTCTATCAACTTTGTTATGTAAGCAGGCTCAATTGCTGCGCATCACATCAATGGAATGATGCTAACGTTGACCACCGATCCTTTGGTGAAGAGAATGGAGACAGATGACAATAAATGGATTGTCTATAACAATGTGAAGTTCAAACGGAGCAAGTGCAGTGGAGCACCAGAAAGAACCGCAGAAATTGGACTTTGCCGGAATAAGGTTACGCTTTCAATTTGGTGCGATTACAAGGGTGATGATGTCTTTTATAGTCATCCTCCCATTAGAGAGGTTCAATAAATTTGGATGTGTCTGAAGTGTGCATGTATGTGTACACATGCATGCACAGCACAGCTGCACATAAATACGCACACAAACTAGGTAGAAACGCAAACTTATACGGACATATACACGCGCGTGCACACGTACATACACACGCGGACAACATAGACAGGAGAGACACAACCGCAAGTACTAAATACACGCACTTATATATCAGGCACACAAACACACACACACACACACATACACATACACACACACACACACACACACACACACACACGCATATATATACTAACTTTGCGATGCTGACGACATAAACATACACACAAATACCTGTGCACACACATAGCTGATACATACGCACACCACACCTCAGGTAATACACGCTCTGACAATAACGATCTGCTGTCGCTTCCACTTACTTGCCAGACAGGCAGTCACCAGCAACATCCCGACCAAACATGTGTTTCGAGGAATTCAGTTTGAATCTGTTGTCGCTTCAGTGTCAGTAGCACTATTAGTGACAAGATGTGAATTGCAGTATCTACAAACCATTATGCACCCTCTACACCCGAATCCGGGAGTGACGGAGTCAGGTTCGAGCCAACGAACCTTTAAGATGCGTGGAGCCAAATCAAACTGTCATTAAATAAATTATAATAATATGCTCATTCACTTATGTGTGTGTATTTATGTATGCATGTATGCATGTATGTATATCGTAAATCCAAAATAGAACAACAAACACAAAAACAAAGCAACAACGCGAGGACGTGGTACATGTAAAGTATTAGCAGACGCTCAGGGAAGGAAAGACGGTTTGACGTTTCGAGCAACGCTTTTCTTCAGAAACAGAGGAATGTCCAATCGAAAGTAAGGCGGAGGAAGAGAATCGCCAACGAAACACATGTGGTTACATTTTGAAATCATATATATACTGATATATATTTATGCTGATATATATATATATATATATATATATATATA
>NC_068983.1:33837577-33843056 GCF_001194135.2 Octopus bimaculoides | reverse complement strand
TATATATATATATATATATATATATATATATATATACATACATGCACAAACACACGCACACACACACACATATATATATACACACACACGCATATATATATATTTGTGTATATGTGTGTCTGTGTATGTATATATATACGTGTTGTATGATATTTGTATATAATGTGGAAGCTTCAAGAGGTAAAATATGGAAATGAAACTAGTCATTACAGCGATAGTATAATTTGTGACTGGTGTATATTATATTGCAAATAGCCTGTGCTATTTTTGTGTGGAAGGAAGCGTTGCAACGGCTCACACATTGTAGTAACTCTCATTCTCTACAACGGCCGCTTAATTATTTCATGAATTAAAGGAATACGTTTACATTTCTATTTTTGTTACAGCTGGGCTTTCTCCTATACATAGATACATATATACATATGCACGTGTGTGTGTACATAGTTATGTATGTTCTTTTCAAGTAGGATCACTGGGTTTAATTTTCTCTTTGCTAAGCCACTTCTCTGAAGATGGCTATTTCTCTCATTTATAATTTATAGTCTATTCTCTGCAAATTGCAAATAATTTATTCTGATATACAAAATACTTTTATGTTTGACTCATAGTTGCCGCATTTTTTTTCTCTATATTTTGCTTTTTTTTTTTTGCTCACTACTTGTTAATGCTGTAACTTCAAAGCTGGAGTGGTATATTCTTACATTATTGGCGTCGTATTATGAAGAAAAAAATAAACATTTAGATTCATTTTAACGTATCCACATCCTCACATAGATATATGACTTTAATATTAGAGTATTTATCATATACACGTACGTGTATATGATAAATATAGATATAGGTATACAGATATATACATATATATTTATATATGTTATATATTTATATAATATATATGTGTATGGCGTAAGAGCGTGTGTATTTATTTGTACATATAGCTGTCGAATATTATTTCGTCATTAGCAAATATAAAACTCAACATTAGCCAAGCTATTTCAGCTGAGTCCGTTAACTTACTGACAGTATGCAAGTTATTTTTTCATCAAGTACTACATTATTTTGGCTAAATTTACTTTCGTTTTCAATCTACTGTTATACATTTCTGTGTTTATATTTGTATTTTTTCGCACGAACTTTATCATTAGATTATCAGTATTTTAGATGCCTAAACGAGAACATCAAATGTGGTTGATAAGTAAAGAATCTTATAATGTACATATTTTTTTTCATATTGTTGTTGATTCGTACCTTGGCAGGGTAGCAGTATTAAAATTGTGCGTTCTAAACATGACGAATCCCTTCTTTTTCTACGTCAGTAATTCGTTGATTAATCTGTGCTTATTGAAAATCTCAGTTGATTGTGTGACAACATAAAAATTCTAATCACCTCCCTCCACTCCCACAAATGCACTATGCGTATGTGTAAGGGTGCGTTTGTGTGCATATATATATATATATGTATGTATGTATGTATGTATGTATAGTGGAGATGCAATGGCCTAGTGGTTAAGACAGCGGTCTCGCGGTCATCGGATCGCGGTTTCGATTACCAGACCGGGCGTTGTGAGTGTTTGTTGAGCGAAAAGACCTAAAGCTCCACGATGGTGGTGAACCCTGCTGTACTCTTTCACCACAACTTTCTCTCACTCTTACTTCCTGTCTTTGTTGTACTTGTATTTCAAAGGGCCAGCCTTGTCACACTGTGTCACGCTGAATATCCCCGAGAACTACGTTAAGGGTACACGTGTCTTTGGAGTGCTCAGCTTGCACGTTAATTTCACGAACAGGCTGTTCCGTTGATTGGATCAACTGGAACCCTCGACGCCGTAAGCAACGGAGTGCCAACAAACAAATATATACACATATATATATATATGTGTGTGTGTGTGTGTGTGTGTGTGTGTGTGTGTGTGCGTGTATGTATGTATATATCTTTATATGCATTGTGGTTTGTGTTTACATACAAACACATACACACACACATATATTATCTATAGAAGGATAGAGACAGGTAGTTTAGAGAAACACAGATTTTAAGAAATTAATGTTTACCTCTGTGTATATGTATGTCTATATGTATATGCGTATGTGCAAGGAAGCTCTCTCAATTATGCTTTTAAAACCTCAGAGACTAAATGGAGTAAAGTAGCTCTAAACCTATTATCTGCTCTTAATGCTTGTAGCTGAGCAGACTCCATGAAGACACCCAGTGACCAGGATGAAGCATTTAGCAAAATAACCCCTACTGCGAAAATGACCATGGCGCTATCAGAACTCACATTGCAACGTAGCGTGATAAATAACCCAGGTCATCATTTTTCGATGCACTTCAGTTTCTTTTCTCCACTGACATAGACTTCTTATTCATTTATCTTAAAATTAGGGACTAAATGTGAAGTTGACCGCAACGAATTTGAAATCAGATCTCAAGAATATGAAGAAATGCCGGGAAAAATTACTGTCCGATTGCCTAATGACGATGCCAATTCGTCACTTAACTCAAGATGTCCTTATACATGTTATCTTATTTACATCTTTAGAACAGAGCCTGCGTGAGTTATGATGTTCTCACAATGGATACGGGTCGACTTGTGTTCTACAAACTGTCAAATTTTTGCTGCATCTGGTTATATTATATTGATTCGTTTATTTTGACTCTTTTAGAATTAATTAACAGTTGTAAGTATATAATCTTTCCTTTAAATATTAGTTATCGTTTGTGTATTCGGCATCATGTTGTCTTCTTCTGAGAGAAAAGTCTGGAAACCCGGGTCCACAGAATAAAAGTTAATTAGTGGTTTTTGACATGAAAGAAAATATCTATCATTCCAATCTAGCGATACTTTAGAAACGTTAAATGAATACTTGTATTATAATCAGTAGTTTTCATATGACATTGAGCTTGAAGAAGCAGATATGGTGTTCGGTTCAATATAAGTGTTATTGATCCGTCACAATGTCTATTTAGAAGTCTCTTCTTTGAAGACAGAAAACTTGTAGAGGCGCCTAATTAGAAGGCCAACTGTCTTAGTTGCGAGCTAACTTCAAGACTTGATTCTGCTATTTGCTAATGTCTGCTAATATCTTTCATTCTTTCTTATACTTTCAGTTGGTTGAGTCGATAAAACGCCGACTTTTAGTTTGAAGGGTCAACATTACTTGTTCTGTCGCCAACGTTTTGATCTTCCTCAGGCAAAACTTCTTAAAACTTTATTTGCGCAGTGCCTAGCAGTAAAAAGCTATAAAAAATAATTGCAATTCAATTATAAACAGTATTCGGAACTGCATAATTAACAACCAGTTCTAGATCTTCCTCCGTGAACATAAGGTAGAGGTTACAAAAGAAAAGCCTTAAGACAGAAATTCATTAAAAGCGATCTATTGAGCAACGTATTCTATACAATTATAATAAAAAATTAAAACTTTTCATTGAAATTGTTTTTTAAACAATTTCATTATTTGATAATAGTCTTCTTCCTGTAAAATATGACAATTAAATGAAGCACCAGGTGTAACTTAAAAAGGGACTTTCAGAAAAATTCTAACGTTATATTATTACATTAAATTTAATGCAACATTGTTGGCCAAGTAGACGATCCAAGGCCATGATTCATAAATCTCAGTATTTGATATCATCTTGATTTATTTACATACCGCGGAAGGGAGAATTTACTTCTATAATTAGTGGCAAACCTTTGGAATTGTTGAGTATTGTATTAGCTAGTAGTCCCGACATCAGTCAACTGCGTTGGACCAATTGTCTTGCCAAACGTAAATGTTCAAAAGATTATTCATTTCTAATCTGACTTCTTGTGCCTTATGTCAGTATTAGCTCACTGGAGAGGTTTGATTCGGAAACCTTTTCATAAACCATAACAGTTTCTATCAGTAGCGTATTTACATGTAAGTCAATAGAAGGCAGTTCCTATACAAGCGGGATTTGTATGAGAAAGCAGGCTGCATTTTTAATGCAGAGACTAATGATCTTGACTTAGAGTGTTGTGGTTCATAATGAATCTGTATGCAGTTTCAATTGCTAAGCCATCAAGAGTCTGCAAATATATTGTAAACATGTATCATTGATACGGAACAACTTACTTTAAGTGGCAACTAGATTTATATATGTAATTAGCAAGTCTTAAATCACATCTTTAATGTGTATGGTGTTTTATTGGTAATGAATGTGAAAGCGTATAACATATTAGCATGATTATCAAGTATACATATATTGTACATTGTTTCTCCAAAATGGGAAGGTCTTTGGTAGATACCTTTTATAAAATCACCATCGATGTAAGTTATCTAAAGCAGATACTACTGAAAATAGGTACCAGATCGTCACATATTTGCTTCTTGGATATGACGATCCCAACAAAACTGTACAAGAAATACCATGGGTGTTACCACATACAAATGTATCATGCTCCGTATAAGCAAAAGCTGACTACATACAAATGTAGCAATAGTATCGTATATAGCTTCCTGTTCAAAGTTACATTCTTGAAAATGATATTGTTGTTCCTTAGTTTATTCAATCTCTATGAAAAGTTATTCGCTAAGGTTTCTCTGATGTGTTAATTTTGAAAATAGTACATCCTACATTAACTTAAATGATCTTTAAATTCATTCCTTTTATCTTAATTTTTCCTTCTTCATAGGTCATTACACTAAATGGCTTCTCACCTTGTTTGGGACTTCCTTACATAAAATAAAAAGCAACCGTATGCTCTTATGTTCATGTAAACATATAACAAATCTTTTGACTGGT
The DNA here is from genome assembly GCF_001194135.2 of Octopus bimaculoides. Lineage (NCBI taxonomy): Eukaryota > Metazoa > Mollusca > Cephalopoda > Octopoda > Octopodidae > Octopus > Octopus bimaculoides. The sequence continues at coordinate 33,838,288 of NC_068983.1, read as the reverse complement.
ATGTCACTTCAATCAGATCCAGAATCAAACTAGCTTTAACAAAAAAAGAGAGTCCCTTGAATATTTTCTTTTAAATATCAACCTAGGCAATGATATTTAGCGAGAGCTGCGTCAAGTTTATTATTCTAAACAACAGAAGTCTATACGTTTCTGAAAAGCTTCTTATTGATTTATATGCGTAAAAATTACGTAAACATTATGCCTAACCGTTGCAAACATATTTGAAATTTATTTTTGTTCAGTAACACACAAAGAGAAAATCTAAAGAATTTGGCAGAAAACATTTGGCATATATTCTCGAGTTGTTACATCCAGTACATAAACGCCATAACAGCAGAGAAGCCGAAAGACACAGCAGATGCATAATATTCTTTAACGTAATATAAGTTCGTGTCGAAAATCAAATACGCTTTTCACAGTTGTCAAGACAATGAAATGTTAAATATATTTAAGATTAATTATTGTTAATAAAGTTATAACTTTTTGACTCTTCATCGACATTTTACAGCTAAAAGACTTACTAGCTAGGCATTGATCTGCTTTATCTCTGATCGTCACAGAGTGACTATTTTCTCGTTTGCAACAGCGAACCTTTATTTCTACGATAATGAAAATGCATAAAATGAAAGCGAAGACACCTGATGGATTTCAGATATGAAAAATCGACCGAATTATAGTTTTATCTCTAAAACTGAGCTCAGTAGGCTGAAT
>NC_068983.1:33835981-33836449 GCF_001194135.2 Octopus bimaculoides | reverse complement strand
ATATATATATATATATATATATATATATATACATATACACACATACATATAAACATGAATGTGTATATATATCTGTGTGTGTGTGCGTGTGTTTGTGCTACTCATAAAATCATACAAGTATGCGTGCATGAACATACAATCACACGCACTGATACATCATAGGTTAATACAAATTAAATAGTAAGAGAACATTTTGTCCGACATCCCATTCTTCTATCAAATGCAGCTCACGTGATAATAACTGATATGACAATGAGTCATTGACCGCGAGTTCAATGACCGTAACCCCTCTATGTGAAAACAGGATTTGCATTCATGGAATTAGTAATCGATAAATTTTAAATATCCTTATTCAGACACTGATATAAACATATATGTAAATACACAGACACATCCATATATATATAAATGCTTACACACTCATATACACGTATGCATACATATATACATTTATACATTCATATATAT
>NC_068983.1:33833438-33835775 GCF_001194135.2 Octopus bimaculoides | reverse complement strand
ATATATATATATATATACAACTGTCTCACTCCTCAACGACAGATTTGTCACCACTTGGATTATCATAACAAAATGAGTGAATACTGAGTAAACTGTACTTAAATAGTTTCTTATTAACATAGTAATCTCACGTGACGATCAGGAATACACCAGCAATTACTTCAATCCTGATCTGAGGCAGATATACAGGTCGTCACTCTAACTCAATATGAACTAATATGCTCTCGGTCGATACTGTAACTCAATATGTGTGATCAAAGGCATCTTGGCCTTCTTTCCAGGATTTTCATATGATTTCAGATTATATTACCGAGTGTCTTTTTTTTAAACTTAGAGATTGGTATGAAGAAGTTTTGACTATCATTCCCAACAGACCGAGCTCATATTAGTTGATTTGAATTTTTATTTTACGATAAGGCGATAGAAAATAGTAAGTTAAAAAAGAAACTTTGGTGATCACAGGTGAAAAACGTGTTCAAATATATGTTGTTTCTTGAAAGGCTTCGCGCAAGAAAATATGCATATTACCTAATTATTAATCAAATGCATGTTTTTGGTGGAAGAAGTGATGAAGGAATGAAAATGTTATTTAATATCACAGATAAATAGATAACATAAGAAGGTTCAATTATTAAACTTTTCAGGCATTCAGAGATTAATTTCTCAAGGTCAGTGTTACGAGAAATACCAACAAACTGCTGCTACATTAAGTTTTCCTTTGGGAAACTACTTCCTATATCGAAACACTGGCCCGAATACAAGCGTTACTTTTGTAATCTGAAAATAATAAATTGCAGATAAAAATAAATTTAATCTAAAATTTAATCCAGTAATATTTAAAATAAACAAAGAAATTTTATATGAAATAGGTTAGATAAAGAGAAAAATGTTTGATACAATCTGTTTTCATTCACAACCGGATTAAGATTGAACGCTTCCAAGGCTGGATTAAATATTTTCCTTCTCTCTTTTTCTTTTTTGATTCAAAGTTGCATTTCACTTTCATTCTCGTCATGACAGTACTTTCTTCAGAACATAATTCTCTGATAAACACAGCGTGGCAACATGAACGAAATGTTTTGCTTGGTGTGAACTAAATCTCTCTCTCTCCTTTACGTAGATTTAGAGCAAGCAAGTATCGATTTCCAATCGACAACTCTGTAGGACGCGGTTATATTTCAACACTTCATAGGAATTTTAAATTAAGATAGGCTTATTTACATTAATCACTTTTTTACATTTTTTTTGTTTGATTTTCCAAAACTTTCAACATTCCATTTTAAAAATTATGAATTGAGATAAACACTTGCATTAAATATACAAGCGAATCTTCTTTTACAAATGGATGCATAAATACTGGTTCAAATGGTATTGCTTAAGGGAAACAGTTTGAATAATTGTGATGCTTAAATTTAAATTTCTTTATCTGTATTCTTTCTTCAGTTTCTCTATCATTACTTTCTCAATTTTTCACTGTTCTAGTTACCACGTGATACTATGTCACTGGCTCTCTGTCATACGAGAGATATACTGAAAGTAATGCAAAAATGTGCATAATTTGTTATTAACTACATCGGTCTTTCAAGTTGCACTTCCTCTGTACTAGTGCTCCCTTCTATTACTTCACTGCGTGCAAATTATAGATTCTAAGCAGAAGCTAGGTACCATAGTTGGGTTCCCGATGAGTCGGGGTTCAGGTGGTTCAACACCCATAACACTCTATAGGTTGTTTTCAGAGACGATACTAGTGAGAACAGCAATATGCCCAGATGGAGGGAAAAGTTTTAAGACAGAGAAACCAACACTAGACACAAATTCAAATCATGCTGCAACAAATGACACGAATCACCATCAAGTAGAAGAATTAATTCGAGCAGAGAGACGAATGCAAAATGTTGAACATTTAGAATAACTACAACTGGACTGAGCCCAGAATGCATTGGGAGTGGTGATGGAAAACTGTGGTAACCAAAAGTGCATGAAAAGCGGGTACATCGGTCGTTAGCAAACTATTTGGAAGAAAGAATGTTGATAGTCTACGCTGTTCTCTTGAAACCGTTCAAAGTCAATACAGACAGCTTTTTCCTGATCTGATGACGGGATGAAACGTGGGCATAAGTTCTTATGAGCGGGAGGCAAAGTCTCACTTCATAGAAATATGTCATGCCATATCTCTAAGGCTTATAAAAACCGTTTTAAGCGCTACATACTTTGTATTGTTGCTATTTGATTAGCAAAACAATTATGAGAACAGAACCAAGGGATAAGCCCCGCTATCCCGGGAATTTCCGGGTACGTCAACTAGTTATACACACGCTTATATATATATATATATAT
>NC_068983.1:33832354-33833184 GCF_001194135.2 Octopus bimaculoides | reverse complement strand
GTGTGTGTGTGTGTGTGTGTGTGTGTGTGTGTGTGTGTGTGTGTGTGTGTGTGTGTGTGTGTGTGTGTGTGCGTGTAAAGCATCAATGTAGAGTCGGTGATAGTGCTTCTGTCTACAGACGATATATAACGACAAAAGACTTACTCAGCAGAGTAATCATAAATATCGGCCAATTCATGAGACGCTAAGTGTATACACTTGAGAAGTTCGAATTGTTAATTGTTACCTGTATTCACCTGATACAAACGGTAATTTGCATGATGAAACACTTCTGTTCATCAACAAAAGACACGTCTGAAAGAGTTGTAGTGAACCACAACCCAGCTGTAGTTATTATATATATGTGAGCATGTGTCTATGTGCGGATGTCATATATCTCAGTATTTGCCTGAAGCACACGTTCATAACTGTACGCAGTGTGTTTGATTTGCGTATCCATCTAGTTCTCTCTCTGTTCTTCTTCAACTCTCTCTCTTTCTCACTCTCTCTTTCAATATATATATATATATAAATATAATACAAAGAATATATATACATGTATACACACATATATGTACATACTTACATCTACATGTGTATATACATGCATATCAGAGTACAGGACGTTAGAACAATAAACTACAGACAACGGAACGAACACATAGGAAAACGGAAAGTCACTTGGAATATCCCTTCATCAGCTGTCTCTATTCTATCTAGACGTTTCGAAGACAAGACAGAACGTACTCTAGAATAGTCTCTTCCTGAGTAGTGGATCAACCCACTACACAGAGGATTCCAAGGTGGCAAACACAAACCAAGACAGGAAAAAATGGACAGTGAAAACAACA
>NC_068983.1:33829744-33830382 GCF_001194135.2 Octopus bimaculoides | reverse complement strand
TATATATATATACATATATATATATAAGTATGTGGCAGGGAGTCTACGCACAGTTTGTAAACAAAACAACAAAACTTATGTATTCTTCGTCGTGACTTACTGGAAGATTGAATGAATAAGCGAAGGAAAGTGAGATTGAGAAAAGTATGTCGATAGTGATGTGAATGTCTAGAAGAAAGAAAACTCTTGCATAGATTGTCTACAATTGACAATAGGTATCAAAATGTTTTATGTACAAAAAGATAGCAACTCTGGTATGTTACAATGTGTATATAACCAAGAGAACATATACATTCAGCATGGTGTAGGTTTCATAAAGTTATGCAAGAATTCGTGTAATTAAATGTGATTAAATTTTACGCTTGAAGCAATTTCTTAGCCAGCTCTCTCGAATACAATCTTTCAAAAACAAATTCTATGCATTAGTTTCCGCTAAATGATCGCAATAAAATATATGAAGCACATAAACACGCGCATGCACTTTCACACCGATACACACACACAGACAACTAAACCCACACACATAGCAACACACACATATGTATATATATTAAAAACATTTATTCGGAGATTTATTCATATATATATATATATGTATATATATATATATATATATATATATATATATATATATATAT
>NC_068983.1:33827872-33828943 GCF_001194135.2 Octopus bimaculoides | reverse complement strand
TATATATATATATATATATATATATATGTATATATGCACATGCATGCGTTCTCCTGTCGTAGACCTCATTTGTGTGCTCTGCGATTTTTTCGTTGACGACCCTACGCAGATGATTCACTTCTAGTGATTAAATCAAATGTTTGTGCTGTATATTGATAAATTTCTATGCAGAAATGGACATTGCCTGTACAGGTGCACGATTTGCCACACGTCAGAATTGGTGATACCAGAGCAAAGTGAGATGTATTGTGTTTTTTCCAGAACACAACACACATTACCATCGTATTCTGTTATATACATGACAGCTTTTTTATATCTCAACCCTTTCCACCTCATTGATGGCCGAAATATTTCAAGCATTTTGGACTGCAGCAGTTTTGAGGGGATGCTGGAACATTTGGAACAAATTATAGTGTTTGCATTTAGAGTGTGCTTTATCATTCACAGCTGTCATCATCCTATTGCAACTCATGACAGATGCATATCCGATTCCTTTTCAATCTCTCTATCTATGCATATGTGTGTATATGTATATACAATGCACACACGTACACACACAAACCTATGTGTGTGTGTGTGTGTGTGTGTGTGTGTGTGTGCGTGTGTGTGTGATAGACAGCTGACAACTGATGAAGGGTCGTTCTTTGTGTTGCTTGTCTTGTTTGCAAATTTTTCTCTCGTTGTTTGCGTATTTAATTCGCTTGTTTTCGTACTTTATGCTGTTTACGGTTGGCGATGTCCTGTACTCATATATGCATATATATATATGTGTGTGTGTGTGTGTGTGTGTGTGTGTGCATGTATATGTATGTGTGTGTGTGTTCTTTGCAAGTTCTTCCCAACGTTCAACAAGATTTTCAATACCTCGTTGTTAGAAATCACCCGATTTCGACTCGAAAACTTGATCCAACCAAGCTCTCAGGTGTGCATCATTATTGAACGAAACTCCGCGCATAGTATTTGAAAGAGATCGAAAGAGGTGGAAATCCGTTGGTGCCAAATCAGGAGTACGGCGGGTGTGGCAGCACTTCCCATCCCAGCGATGCTTTTGAATGGTTTCCTTGGTCATAT
>NC_068983.1:33825045-33827051 GCF_001194135.2 Octopus bimaculoides | reverse complement strand
ATATAGATATCTTTATATAGGAACACACACTCAAACACACCCCTCACATATATATTTATATATACGTATGTGAATATATGTACAAAAATATCCAAAAATGTGTCTGTATGTTTGTGTGAATTTGTCTGTTACCATAGAAAACTGTGAAAGCCACGTAAAAATATGCTTAATATGTTTTCCAACTCATAATAATGAACTAGATAGTGTTTTGCTTTTCTTCTGTCTCTAATCAATGTTGATGATATGTTACTTAATCTTTAAAGACCTATATGTGAATTATAATACTCCTACTGATATGTTTCCAGTCTTTGATCACTGTTGAGACTTTAGCAAATTTGCTGATTCGACAGATAGTAATTATATGGCTTTTTGTTACCTAGTCTTGTATGTGTTTATCTCTCTCTAATTTATTGCTGTCTTTTTTAACATGTTATTCTTTTTGATTTCTCTGTCTGAGTTTCTGAGATGCAAATGAATCCTGGTGAATACAGGTGGTAGTGCTAACCGATGCAACATTTGCAGTTAAGCCCTCTATGTATTTTGAAAGTATGTGGCGTAGGATCTATAAATCTAAGTGTATATATATTTTCATAAAAATATCAATGTAGATTTTGTAGCGCCTACTGAGAACATCTTATTAAATTTAGTGTGTCAAGGATAATGTAAACATATCGGGCATATATTAGCAGTAAAGGTGATTGGACCATTGATACACCTAGTGAAAAGAATGAAATAGTTTAACTGGAAACATGATGATGTAAATGCGGGCGATAGGCCACAGACCAGCATACTCCGTCATATGAACCACCGAATAACAAGTAAGAAAACCGATGAAATGAACTTCTGAAGAATATCAACTAAATGGCTAGCATTGATGAACATTGAAAGATTTAGTTTCTTATCAATTTCTCAATGTTGTAATACTGAAATCTACCAATATTTGAAGAATTCAAATTCATGCATCACGAATACGGTTAGATTTTTCTCTGCAGAATCAATAGTATCGAAATGATAAAGCAATACTATGTATTTCTTTATATACTTACAGCCTCGTTTGAATTTATAATTCGAAAGAAATTGTTTGGTAACCTAGTAAGAGAATTATTTATATTTCATTGTAGCTTATGAGGATTAAAATTTCATTTCTTGAACAATATTTGTATATTTGCTTTCTGAAATTTGCTACTTTTTCGTGCACCAGTGGTATTTACACAAGATCTGATGAACCAGACAGAAAAGCAAATGAATTACATTCTCAAAGACGACCACCGATTTGTCTATTGATAAAAACTATGACTGTGTTAATGTCTATTATTTCCCACCTTACCCAATTTCTTTTTGTCAAATTCTTGATATCTATATTTGTTGTATGATAAAGAGGACGGCTTGTCAGAAAGTGTAGAAAGTTGGATTAAGTGCCTTACATTACTTAGCTTTCTTTCTCTTGATACTTAACGGAAATTCACGGTGCGGTAGGTAAAATAATAACTAGTTATACATTAATATCGATTCAATCGCGTAGCGTTTCTGCGTTTCTCTGTAAAAAGTGACCTTATGTTAACTGATATTTATTCAATAACGAAAGGGTTTCGACCTGCTGCTAACCACCTTTACATTTTTCATCGCAAACGAAATTCGATTGTTCTACTAACATTATAGTCCTATATTCTTTGTTGCCATTTTTGAGTGCAGGAAGTAACATATTTCAACTGTCATGCATTTAAGTATTATCCTCACATTAATTCCACTTAAGCATCATATGATAACTAGAAGAAGCGAAAGCTTCCTTTTTGTCAAGTGCTTTGCCTTCAATCTCAATACTCGCCAGTAACTTATGAATTTGCTTGGCGGAAATATTCGGAGAGCCGTCTTGTATAGCAACATGAAAATATACATACATATATACATACTCACATACATATATACATACTCACATACATATATATGTCTATATAATTTTATAATATATTTTAAAATGAGGTTTTTTTAACATATTTTTTATATTT
>NC_068983.1:33819962-33823917 GCF_001194135.2 Octopus bimaculoides | reverse complement strand
TATATATATACATATATCTGTATATATATATATATATGTATATATATATACATATATACATATATGTGTGTGTGAATGTGTGTGAGTGCGTGTGTGTCTCTGTGTCTGTGTGTTCATGTATGTGTGTGTGTGTTTGTGTGTGCGCGCGCACCAGCATGTGTGCATCTGTTCCTCATCACTAGAGAACAAATGTGAGATTGGTAATAAAAATGTGTTCGAAAGAAGAATAAGTATTAGAGTCGTGAATCGGCTTGATAGCATGACCGCAGTCCAAAGATTGAAATTAGTAAAAGATTAGAATAATATAGTTTATTATCAAATAAATCTAAATTCATTTTATTACTTGTTTTTGTTTTCTTTTTTCTGTATAAAGTCTCTGTTCAGATATATGTGCACAAATCTTTTGTTTGAATTAATGCTTGAATTAATGATCGAGTATATCAGAAATTGTATTTCTGACATATTCAATCTAGCTTTGACATAGAAATATAGGTTGGTACAGTGCTAGCTGTATGTTACACGATTTTTTTAATTAATTTTTCTTGTCATTATTTCCTATCTGTCTTTGTATTCAATTATTTTAACCTACAGCAAAATGAAATTAGTTTTGATTTTTTTAAACTTTAATATCCGTTTCAAACTTTTTTTCCCGCAACATAATTTGGCCAGTCAGAGATGCAATCGAGATACTGATGAAAGATATAACAAAAAATAAATAATTATTGATTTATTTTACTGACAATGGCCACACTGTTCTGTGAGGATATAGTCAAATAAATCACATCCACTATCTAACAGACACTTTAATTTATAAGTTCCCCTAAAGGAATAAACACAAAATTCACCACGATGAGGTTTGAAATTAGAACGGGAACCACCGTAAATAAGTAATGCAAGAGACTTCTAACGCTTAATGATAATTCTGTATGTGTGCTTTGTAAACTTTCGATTAGCACAGTTCTCTAATCCACTCATCAATATCTCCTGACTGTCATAGTCTCATCTTCAGTATTATCTCATTTGGTCTCTGATGTTACTGTTTTAATATTTGTAAAGCCCTATTTAATTGATTAAAATTTAATACCAATATATGAGTCTTTAATTAGAGCTTCATGTCTGTTTGCGACATTACTATGTTTTTTGCGCGTTTATTTTAGCTCTGTCTTGTATTATGAGTATTATTTTTCCGACGAATCGTCTATTTTTTCTGGGGAACTATCACAACAGTCGAATGTCATAAGTGTTGTGTGTTTTTCTTTATCATTTATTCATTTGTTTATTCATTTTGCAGGAGTAAGTTATGTTTTTATAAGTATTTTAAAATCTTTCTATTTTCCCATTCTGAAAGAAATTTCTCGTCTGCTTGTTTATTTATTTTGTATATAATTTCTGCTCACATTTTATGCTAAACAATTTAATTTGCTTCTCTTAAATTTATATCTTTGATATTGCAGCCTAGACTAAAACGCTTTTGTATTTTCATAGGTCTCCGAAGTTTTATATTTTATCACAAGCTTTAATAAAATTAGCAATTCTGTCTAGATGAAACCCGTGAAGAATTAGCAGAAACCTAACGCTACATCTAGATTCGAATACATCTAGAAAAGTACCAGATGTGGACAAAATATTAAGAACTAAGTGGTTTCGTTAATAGAGTGAGAGAATTGTAATAAACTTTGCTTTTACTGGTATGAAATTCTAAAATCTATCAATAAATTAACGTAATAATCTTGTCATAACTGTCACTTTCCTTCTCTCCATTCTCTAGGAAAATACATTTATATGTATATATGTGTGTGTGTGTGTGTGTGTGTGTGTGTACATACATGCATACACACATATATATAATGAATCATATCACATCTACAACGATCATATTGATTATTCACATTAAAAAATCGAAACAATATCGACAAATATAATTTCATCAGACTATTAACGTTTAAAAATATTCATTTTCTACTCAAGACACAAGGCCTAAAATTTGGGGGGATGGGGGTTAGGCGATTAGATCGACTCCAGTACGTAACTGGTACTTAATTTATCGACCCCGAAAGGATGAAATGTAAAGTCGAAGTTAGCGAAATTTGAACCCAGAACGTAAAAACAGAGAAAATACCACTAAGAATTTCGACCGGCGTGCTAACGTTTCTTATTTCTTTACTGCCCACAAGGGGCTACACACAGAGGGGACAAACAAGGACAGACAAACGGATAAATCGATTATATCGACTCCAGTGCGTAACTGGTACTTATTTAATCGACCCCGAAAGGATGAAATGCAAAGTCCACCTCGGCGGAATTTGAACTCAGAACGTAGCGGCAGACGAAATACCGCTAAGCATTTCGTCCTAGCTCACCGCTTAATGTTTAGAAATATTGATAACGGATTGAACTGCTAAAGGCTTTTGCTAAATATCTTAACCGTAGAAATAGAAATATATATTATAGTATATAGACGTATGAGTATTGACGAATGACAATTAATAATGATCATTTTCATCATTCTCAATCTCATCGGGAAAGTACCATCATTATCATTCACTACCAAAGAGCAGTTCATTCGACTGACAACCGCTGAAACAACAAGTCCTTCTCCACCTCTGTTCTCCTTTTTGTGCCATAATATGTGTATATATAAGTGAGTTTGTGTATGTATGCTTATTACTGTAGTTAAAATTTTTTTTTATTTTTTCATATGAGCTGACTCTCTACATAAACTTCATCTTTCATTTCTTTGTTTGAAATAAATTCTCTGTAGATATGCCATTTTTCGTAAACATTTTTCTCATATTTAATTCAAATAATTTCGGTTATTTACACAATCGTTATATATATAACCTAGACAGAATGATTTCTACAAGTCATAACAAGTGATAACATTTCAAAGAAATTTTCACAAACTAAATAAATATGTCTTATTACTATGTATAATAGTTTTAGAAAATTGCAATTTTACTCTTGCCAGCGATTATATTCTAATATCTATTTAAAAATTAACGTGATTAGATTGTCATATGACAAATTCTATTCTCCACCACCAGTCTCTGTTACAACCCTGTTATAAGTAAACACATACATATGCACTTATATGTGTGTATGTGTGTGTGCGCGTGTATGTATATATATATATGTATTTCTGCGTGTGTGTGTGTATATATGTGTGTATGTATATGTATATATGCATGTGTATGTGTGTGATTATATATGTCTGTCTGGAAAGAGGTTTTCTTTCCTAGGAACATTTATTGAAGCGTACACGAGATTAGCTCTATATCAATTTACGATACTGGATATTCCATATGATTTTATGTAATAGTTTTTTATCGTTGTTTCTTCTTTGAAATCAGTACCCTACTCTTTTGGAAATTGCAGATGTCGCTATAGATGTTATCGTCTTTTTCGGTGTAGGAGAAATTTTTAACAATACACAGATAATGGAGAATGCATCTATAGAATAATGAATATATTTATCATGCTGCCTACACGTCAAATCATGCTGCCTCCACGTGTTTCGGGTTGTTGCTTAGATTCATATTAATGCAATTAAATTGCGTTAAGAATTTGAAAAAGCAAAACTTTTCTTAGAATTAATATAGACTGTTCACGAGGTAAAACCATCGCTGCTATTTCTTCGTACATCTTCACGGATAGAAGATTCAATTCAAATTGAATTTTAGCTCATGGTCTTGTAAATAGCTAGAAATTGACTTTTCAACGCCATAATACTATTCATCCTTTTAGAGGGGCAAATTCTTTACTACTAAGTATGTTTGTAAGCAAATTCCTCATTACCTATATAAATTTGTTGTTCACTTTCACCATTTGTAGATCTGCATGAAAAAACATATTTCTTTCCAAAGTTCTGGCGACCATTTTTTCTCAATATTCAGTATCTGTACACCAAACCTAACACTCTATACACACACACACACACACTTATATATATATATAT
>NC_068983.1:33818659-33819698 GCF_001194135.2 Octopus bimaculoides | reverse complement strand
ATATATAACTTTGATAACTTTAATAAGTATCGGCCAGTATAGGCCAAGACCATGACTAACTAAATTGCATCATCTCTTGAAGTCTTTTAATCATATATGGGGCACCATGCTCACTCTAGCAAAGAGTTAATATTGCTGGGGGCATATCTGGATGTAGGAGGTTAGACCGGGAGTTTTTCAACACATTTGTCCATTGAACATTTGAATTTTATGTGATCCGTTTCCGTTTTGACGTATTTTCATATTATATTAAAAAGAGCTGGACCGGTTGAAGTAAAGTAAGTGCGACCTAATGTTGCTATGTGTACTGAGTTAAATTTTTGTAGTGGGCGGATATCATAGGGTCCAAGTCTTGAATGGATTTTAAAGTTGATGCCAACATCATTTGTGCAATATTGATGGAATATTTTCCACATCACACAAATGATGTAGTGCTCCCGGCGGTGTTGGAGAGAGTAACACACACACACACATATATATATATATAAACCTATATATATATATATATATATATATATACATATATGCATGTACATCTATACAAATATACATATACATCCATACATATTCATCTATACATATGTATGCATGGACAAGGCTATAAAATGTATTAGAATATAAAGGTGTACACTGCTCTACTCGCACTTTAAAATTTGTTTTAAAATAGGCCTTTATTAAGTAACTAAAGTCATCAAAATTATAGTACTTTCCTTCTATTATGGTCATCTAGGACTATCAATTAGCACATATTTATATTGGTAATTGAACCTTTATAACATATATTCCTGATCTCTCACCTTAACATCTAATCTACTTAAATCAATCATCAGATTCCTGTATTGAATATCCTTGTTATTTCCTAACATCCTTTCTTTTTTCAGTCCCTTAAACCTTAGTAAACACATTATTATAAACTAATATAAATCTGATAATAATTTTTATTTTTTATTCACATTATATAAATAAAGCTTACCTATGTGTCTCCTAAATAGTATCATTATCTTATTTTCAGCTATAATTTTTTAAAGATAATTCAAAA
>NC_068983.1:33816206-33817428 GCF_001194135.2 Octopus bimaculoides | reverse complement strand
TATATATATATATATATATATATATATATATATATATATATATATGTATATATATATATGTATGTATGTATATATAACGTATATATATGTATACATATGCATGTATATATGTAAGTGAGATTTTAATTTCACTTTTAATTAATAGTTTCAGTATTAATAGTGAAACTATTAATACTGAAAGGGTTATCTTACATTGCAATAAATATATTATTGTTTAATTTTGACACGTGATACTGAACTAGTGTAAGAGATAAGAGATTGTTCCAGGCTCGGAATAGGCAAGAAATTGAAATTCCTTTGCCCATGATATTGCACGGATGTTACGTAAGGCATGTGTGAAATTTGAAAGAAAGCGGTTGGGAAGTACTCGTGCTTTAGTGATGCACACATACAGACATACAGACAGAAATACACGCATTCTCAGCTTTATATATATATATTGTAATATAATATATTACTTATATTCATTACTTGATAGTTTTGCTTCCTGTGTTTCTATTTATTTAATAGTATAGAAGTGTGATTCTAAATTTTCATATACACCATGTATATTTTTCGATAAAATTATTTGAATATATTTAAACACAAAAAATATACATCTTTTGACCTAAGAGCATATGTACTATTCTATCATTCATATAATGTTTATTTTAATTAATGTTTGTTTTTTAATTAAAGAAATTTATATTTTTAATTTTTATGAATAGACAACAAATACTAGTTTAGAAAAGAACACTAGTGATAATTTTGACATAAGAATGTTTTCTGCTGATTCAGCACAAGTCACAGACTTAGTGGGAGTTTACACACTATTTAACTGAAAGAGGAAATTTCCGGAGTTTGGAGGGAACCTATACACGGATGACGCACTTGTACCCAAGACAACATCTCTAACAGGAGATTAGAAATATATAATTTTTAAAAATTCCCAAACTTTAAAGAAATATAGGCTATGGAAAATGAATATAATTCAGTCAATTTCTTGGACATTAACCTCGATCCAGAAATAGATAATTACAAACTATGCCATAAACCGAATACTAGCCTAAGACACATTAACGTAAACAGTAATCATCTTTAAAATATTACACATGATTTTGTTGCATGTATTTCAAAAAGAATTTCTATTCTCTAGGTGAATGAGAAAATCTTTATGCACAACGTAGCCGATTATAACACAGAAATGCGTATATATATATATATATATTATATATATATATAT
>NC_068983.1:33810899-33815954 GCF_001194135.2 Octopus bimaculoides | reverse complement strand
CAGTGAAAGAAGACATGCACCCAACACCAGAGCTGAAGACACCTCCATGTCAAAACGGTAGAGGAGTAGGGGCCGAAACCGGACGTGGTTCCTCCTGATGATGTCTTGAGCTAACTGGATCCTATAAAGGAGCTGTTGTGGTAGCAGACCACGAAACATGGTTGAAATTCCTGGCAGCCCAATCCTTTTAAGTGTAACTGAGGAAAATGAAACCGTGCCGGAACCCAGAAGTTAGATTACACTTGAAATTCAAAAGTCTAGGCTGGTTACATATAATGCATTTCTCTGATTCTAGCCTGGGAATTACGCGACGAGACATATACACCTGTGAAATCCTCAAACTTCTTACACGCCAAATCAACTGATATATAACGTTCAATAGATCGAGCATCTCGATACTTATAACCAAAGCTGACTGAGGACCAAATTCATATACCCACATATGAGAGTCTATATGTATGTATATACACTAACAAACACACACATACGTATATGTATGTATGTATGTATGTATGTATGTATGTATGTATGTATGTATGTATGTCTATGTGCATATATAACACGTATATATAAAGAAAGCTAGTTGCTCAGCATTATTATGTTACTGCAATACATTTATTTTAATGAGAAGAAGTAAATGACTTTTATTGCTAATTGCTGCTCTTTAAAGTTTTATTCCGTCTGACTGGAAATCTTTGATTTTATTTAATTATTTTTGAAATTGACTCACTTCATAAAATTTAGTTTACTTCTATAAGTTTTATGTACAGACTTTGCTTTTGATTTATATATGTATACATCTGTTGCACCACGCATTATTCTGTTTGTATTTAGTTACACTTGTATCTTGTATAAAAGTCCGTATGCAATACACACGTAATTACGAGTTGTTAGTAATCTTAAGTACAAGACACTTCTAGTTCTTTCAGTTAGTCTTTATTTTGTTGCTTTTATCATTTAATGAAGAGAGAGGGACAGATCTCTTTCAGAGCTTCTAATAGTGGTGGGATCTGAAACTTGGTCTTATTGCTTACAATATAGGGGTCACTGCTAAAGGTGCCCTCGGACTGGATGGTGTTTCAAAACAGTTGTTTGATTATGTCTAATGAATGAGGTATCTACGATGATATTTGAACCCAAAATGTAAAATGCTGAAACGGACACGACATGACATCCGTCTGACGCCCTAATGGTTCTCCCAATCTATCACGGTTACTACATTACTGATCATCCACAGAAGAAAGTAGAGTATATATTGCAGATTTTTTTTTTTTTTGCCGACACCTTAAAGATTCTATCAATCCGTCATTAGATCTAACTGAATGTATGTTTAGTGTCTACAATCAATAAAATGATATTGGAGCAATGCCTAGAATTTTGCGATATTCTGTTTTTATCACGATATTTAGGCAGTATTGTAACAGAGACTAAGTCATTTCTACCCTGAAGATGCATGATAGCTTTTACGGTGTAGCTTTTGTCATGTTATGAGTATGACATGATGTTTATAAAATCACATACACGTATACATTCAAACACACACATTTGAGCGTCACATAGAAAGGGTTGTACTTTTTAGAGCAACATCATACATCAATTGTTAAACTTGAACATGTTCATTGGTGTTTACGACGCACCTAATGCTTTTGTTTAAATATCTGATTACGTTCATATAAAAGAAGGATTTTCTATGTTCTCTTTTACTTTCTAGATCTTGAGGAAAGGACAATGTTAGTCAAGTGTGAGTGAGGTCTTAATTTTCTTCTTCAACCTTAGTAAGACAACACTTGCTGTAGTAACAGGGGCTGAGAGGAAATTCCAGAGGGTCAAAATTCTGCCAAGGATCTACTGTGTGGTTTGATAGGGATTGAGTCAAGTAAAACAATAAGGCGAGCGAGAAAGAAGAGCAAATAATAAAATAAAGATATTAGAGATAGAAGGAAATGTAGGGAATTAAACCGAAGTGATTCTTATACGAGGGTCGGCTGAGAAGTCCATAGGCTGACCAAAATATTTTTGGAATATGACCAAATGAGGTTTATTTTTCAACATAGGCCCCCTTGCGGTCTACACACTTCTTCCCTCGGTATTGCAGTGCTTGGGTCCCATTGGTGACGTAGTTTTCATCCTGTTTGTTTAAAAAATCAACAGCAGATATGATGTCATCATCACTGCAATACGGGTTTCCAGCCAACTATTTTTCATGTTGGATAACAGATACTAGTCAGATGGGTACAAATAAAAAAAAAATTGGGAGGGATGGTAATTCGGTTCAAAACCACAGTCATGTACAACAGCCATTTAAAGCAAGGGTTTGTGTGCTGGAGCATTTTTAATATGAAACCTGCCACCTTTCGTCAGTTTTCCCGGGCCTTTCAAAAGTGCAGCAGAAAAATGCAAGACATACTCGGCTTTAACTCAATAATTTACAAGAAAATGCATAAAAATACTGTACAGGAAAATAGATAGAATATCGGTTGCATGCTTTAGAAGTTGCCAAAATTTTTTGTGGTTGAGACTGTATCAAACGTTGTTATTTGACTTACTCGAAATAACATCCAAGTTTCTATCAACTCATTTTCTGATGTTTTAAAAATTGAAGGATTCATCAGGCATTTAGTCCATGATTCAATACGCCTCTACAAATAACAGAATAATATACACACTGAGTCCTGATTTAGATCCAACTAACAAAAACATAAAATCAATATATTTGTAGAAGCTAAATAGCAACGCAGAACAGGAGGACAACGGAAATAAATTAGGAGATTGATGATCGAATCGTGGAGGCTCTACTTGGTTATTGGTTGTACTCAAAGTAGCAACCAAATGACCTAAATCTCACCTAAGTCTCTTAAAAATGGAAATTTATGCTCAGTTAAATTTATTGCCTGTATCAATAACAACCACCCAATCCATAAGTGGCTTTCGAGGGTTCAGTTTCTCTTAAGCATTCAAACTAAGTCTCTTATTTGAAGAAAACCCACGAATTCCCTCCCATTTCCTCATCTGTCAGGTGTTCCTGCAAAATAATAATGGTAGCTACTATTCTAGATCTGACTACGCCATAAAAAATAAATTCTTTTTATCAACAAATTAATGGAATTTTCAAGCAAAAGTCTCATTATTTGATTGAAACGTTAGATTATTCTATGAACTAAAGATATAATCACCTAAATCAGTTTATTCTTTATTTTTGTTCTATTCATTACTCTAGGCTTTAACAAAAAAATTGAATTACAAGCCATAGTGAAAAAAAGGTATAAACAATCTTAACAGTAGAGAAAGTTTATGAATCTCGTATAAGATTTCTTTCGCTAATTCATGTATTTCTTCACAAGAAATAATAATGAAATAAAAATATACTACCTTTTAATTTAAAATGATTTTTAACACAGAGCTTTAAGAGTTTACAGTTTTTGTCAAGAACAGATTACTTTTGAGATTACTAGAATGATAGTTGTTACAGTTAAGTAATTTCCCATTGGCTTTTGTATGTCCTGAGATCTTTCGTTAGTTGCAGACACGTCACGAAGCAAGTCTTTGAAACGTTGTTTCCATCGGTTGTAAATGCTGCTTTTTATCTCAAAAGGTTATTTCGTCTTCCGATCTGAATGGTGGAAGATCTGTTGCTTAAGGGCCATATTTTATTGTTCATTGACTGAATAAATCATTTTATGTCATGTTAGCTGCTAGATTTAAAGTGCATTGAAATGCTAAAATTTCTTGCTTTGCACAAATTTGATTCTGGCCTATAGATTTTACATGACGACATACCTTTCATTTAGGCTTAATATTCTTAGTTTGGCTGGTAGAAATACCCGTTC
Organism: Octopus bimaculoides; assembly: GCF_001194135.2. Taxonomy (NCBI): domain Eukaryota; kingdom Metazoa; phylum Mollusca; class Cephalopoda; order Octopoda; family Octopodidae; genus Octopus; species Octopus bimaculoides. The sequence goes on along the minus strand of NC_068983.1, from coordinate 33,812,127 downwards.
CATTTCTATACACTAAGTACTTGATTAGGTATTGCTCTTGTCAGACATGCTCTTTCCATGCTATGAAAGCTAAAATCTAACGTGAGCCTGTACTTCGAACGCACAATTCGTTTTGATATGACTCGTAGTGTTTCAGATTGCGGTATGACGATGTTTACTTGGCTAGCGTTGAAAGGTGCACTACTTATACTAGGAGACACTCATTGTTGATGTTCTTTCCGTTGGCATCATATCTACCGTTAGCTTCGTATTGAAGTGAGTTGAATTACAATGTGACAATGTAGTAACAGTCATTGTATGTACATCAATCTTTGGCTCCTTCATGATGTGTAAGTTCCACAGGATCACGTAATCAATCACATTTATCTTGCGGATTTTGTTAATGGAAACATGTGTCTGTTCTTCGAGAAAATAATGTACTGGTGATTAGTAATGTTTACTCCTTGCGTTTAGTTTAGGGTCTAACATTATTGGAGATACTATTTCTCATTAACCCTATTAGAATTGTGCTTTTCCAAAGTCACGTAACAATTTGCACTAACAAGGTCCAGCAAGTTGATTTTGTCTTGTTTTGGTATTCGGCTCAAACAATTCCCTGGTACTTGCCGTATGTCTATTAGGTATTCACCGTGGAGAGAAGAACCATCATTCTCCATGAAAGCAATGTTTTCTATTAGTTTTCACTTCCAACCAAAGATATAACTCTTACTGCGGCCTTCAGATAATCATCAGTGACAAATCTCACCTGTCATTCTCCGTCATCAAGGCTGCATGTTGCAAGATCTGGCAATAACATCCAATGGTCAAATATCAGAATTTCATGCATTTTGACTGCAAAAGAGATAGATTTCTTGCAGAAACCATCCAAGCACACTAATATAAAATATGTGACTCAGCTTTTTACCTCTTTTCTCAGAGTGGAGTGTGCATTAGTCAATAAAGCGGCCGAAACGTACTTGTTTCTCCCGGTCGATATGTCCGACTAACATCATAACAACACACACACACACACGCGCACGCACACACACACACACACACACACACACACACACGCACATATATATATATATATATGTATGTATATACGTACATATATACATGTATATAAATATGTATACACACACAATACACACACACAAATATATACACTTATATGTGTATATATATATGTGTGTGTGTGTGTGTGTGTATATATATATGTATATATACGTATATATATGTATATATA
>NC_068983.1:33807563-33808842 GCF_001194135.2 Octopus bimaculoides | reverse complement strand
TATGTTTATATATACATATATTTATATATACATATATATATATATATATATATATATATGTGTGTGTGTGTGTGTGTGTGTGTGTGTGTGTGTGTGTGTGTGTGTGTGTGTGTGTGTATTCTTTTATTCGTTTGTTTCAAGGGTTTCAAGGGTGTTAGTCGAAGAAATCCACCCCAGGAACTTATTCTTTGTAAGTCTGGTACTTATGCAATCGATACTTTATACCGAACCGCTATGTTATGGGCTCATAAACACACTAACGTCGGTTGTCAAGCAATGGAGGTGGAACAAATACAGACACACTCACAAAGATACACACACAAAGATACACACACATATACGCACACAGATACACACACACAGTTAGCAGACAATTACCTAAGTTGCCACGCAGTGGGACTGAAACTAGAACCTTGTGATTCAGATGCAAGCTTCTTACCACACAGCCATGCCTGTGCCTACGAGACCTCTTGGTTCACAGTTTCTTCTCCAAACCAACCTCCCAAACTGGCTCGTTCCCCTGACCGCGCCCACACTGCCGCATTTGCCCTTACCTCTCCAACACCACCCTCCTCACCGGCTCCCATCATAGACACTATCGCATCACCGACTCCTTCACCTGCACTTCTGCCAATATCATCTATTGCATCATCTGCTCTCTCTGCCATTCTCTGTACATCGGACAAACGAGACGCGCTTGGCTGACCGGTTCGCGGAACGCCTCCGAGACATCTGCCTCGGCAATGAGTCCCCGGTCTCACACTATTTCCGCTCTACCGATCACTCTTTGCAACACCTGTCCATGTTCGGATTGATCCTTGCACAGGGACCATCCAGACTCCCGTTTGCACCGTGAACAGGGATTAATCTTCTCTTTTCGCACCTTTGCGCCACATGTGCTCAACTCTCCTCTCCTCTTCATCTAACCTTCTTCTCTTGCCTCTCTCCCCCTCCCTCTCACTTCCTCCTCTTGTTTCTCTCCTCTTCCCTCCTACTTCCTCCCACCCACCTCTCCTCTCTTGCTCCTACTCCTACTACTTTTCACTCCTACTTCTCTTCACCCCTTTTCACTCCTACTCCTACTACTCTTCACCCCTTCATCGTCAACCCTCTCTCAGAGCCCACACCACCCCTAAACATTCCTAAAGCACCTTTCCTATCCTAACCATGCCATCTCATGCCATCCCTTACACCCTGTCCCACATACGCCACCTCTACCCCCACTCCCTGCCTACCCACGTACCCCACCTCCACCCCCACCCATAGCCTAGCCTACACC
>NC_068983.1:33801903-33806880 GCF_001194135.2 Octopus bimaculoides | reverse complement strand
TATATATTTATGTGTGTGTGTGTGTTTGTGTGTGTGTGTGTGTGTGTCTGTGTGTATGTATGTATGTATGTGTGTGTATTATAGCAATTTATATATGTCTGTATGTGTCCATGTATGTATAATATATATAAAAGTTATTTATGTATTTGGAACCGTATATATATATATTTATCCACACACGTGTATGCATGCCATACATCACATTATCAACAAGTATGCGTTCATCCAAATGCGCCTTTTCAACTGATATGTTGATGATTGTGGTTGTTCAAAGTAGGAATGAAGAATCATACAAATCACGAAAAAATGGGGAAGAAATTACATAATTAGTTGAAAAATTACGATAAAGTATTCTGCTCGGTTTTGATATTGTTATATGTAGCAAAAATCATCATATAGAAGAAATCCCCCGGCAAAAAATTGTGTATAAGCAAAGAACATTTAAACAAAGTTAAACAAAAGATGTATTCATATACATATAATTATAACAGAAGACTTATTTACACACATGCATGTATACATATATATATATATACATATATATACATACATACATACATACATACATATATATATATATATATATATATATATATATATATATATATATATATATATATATATATATATATGTATGTATGTATGTATGTATAAAATCGAAAATGCACACAAAACAAATATACACAAATAGCCAATACCATTAAAAAACACACACACACAGAATGGTCATATCAATCAGTTTAAAAAATCGATGATTTCATCTTCCAAATTAAAATATCACTTTTGTTGAATTTGTTATAAATTTGACACCTGCGTTCTTATCAAGATTGTGATAAAGGAGTTATAAGAAAAATAGCGACAAGAAAGACAGAAGGAAATGAAATAAATACAATAAAATAAAAAATAATAATCAATCAATATCCGAACAAAAGCAACTGAAGACAGACCCGAACAAATACTGCAAAAAAAAAAAAAAGAAAAAGGAACCAATTAAATTTATTAACTCAATACAATTGCTGGATGTCTGGTTATTGTTGGAGTTGACGGAAATTCTAATAAGTGTATGTGCATGAATCTATGCATATATGCATACATGTGTATCAACACGCATTTATATATATAAATATACGTTTGTATATATACTTTCATATACTCACACACACGGATACACATACATACATACATACATACATACATACATACACACACACACATATATATATATATATATTCACATATAAACATGCATGTATATATCCTAATACATATATAAATATGTATATATATGTATATATATATAAACATGTATGTATATATACTAATACATATACAAATATGTATATATTTATTTATATACATATATATATATGTATGTATATATATATATATATATATATATATATATAAGTATGAGTGTGTGTGTGGGGGGGGGTTGTTTACAGGCCTATATGTGTGCATGGATGTGGGTGTCTGAACGCTTGTGTGTATTATACAATCTAATTGAATAGAATATAGATTCTTGTTTTGAGTCTTGAGATTGTATTACATTGTTTTGAGAACTATTGCATGTGTTACATATTCATAAATGTACATATACAGATATACATGAAATACGTTCTTCAGAATGTGAATTGTTTTGTGTTTGTCTCTCCCGCTTCTTTTTCCCTCACTTCTGGGTACCTTCAGTTTGTAGTTTAAATTTACTGATTACAACGCTGGTCACATTGCACTTTTTCACATTTTGTGGATTACAATCACTTCCCTGACAAGGCAGACTGGTATAAATACACATATGCATACATACATACATACATACATACATACTTACATACATACATGCATACATACATAGGCACATACATACATACTTGCATGCATGCACAAACACATACACACTCCTAAACACGCATATATTCATGAATGAGTGCGCTGAATCTAGCAGTGAGAGTGTTTGACTTAGAATAATGGGTTCCACTTCTGGAAAGAGTAGTAATTTGTGTTCTTGTGCAAGGAACTTTATTTCCCATTGCTACAATTTTCACACCAGGAAAAGACGACAAGCGGATTCCTGGTACAGTTCTCACTTCAACTGACGCATCACGTATATGCCCCTTAGTTTAAGGGTCTGAGGGAAGAGAACAATACTTTAACTTTGTAATACCTTTATCTCTTACATTCTCCCTTGGCCAACCTTGGAGATTCTGCAACGAAGTGTGCCACTGTCTCGTTCCAAATTCCATAGACTCTACATTTTCCTGAAACAGTCTCCCTATATACATATTTTCTGAAGTTGTTTGCTTTTATCGACATTTTATCACCGGGCAAAAAAACTTAGCGACGTTTTGTCCGTCTTTATGTTTTGAGTTCAAATTCCGACGACGCCGAATTTGTTTTTCACCCTTCCAGATTTGATAAAATAAGTACCAGTTGATCACTGGGGCTGATGTAATCCACCTACTTCTTTTCCTGAGTTTTCTGGCCTTCAGCCAAAATTAGAAATCACTATTGTTATTATTATTATGCTAATTCGATTATAATTCCAAACAGAAGTTGGTCTAGCTGTTGTAGTTCATAATTTTACGTGTATCTTTTATGATTTATCATCTGTTATGGCTCTTCTCAAATATTAAAATTCTATCGTTTCAGATTTCCATACAAATTCATATGCAGTAAATCTCTTTAAGTATTTATTGTTACATAATTTTTTTAATTTATGTAACAATTTTAAATTTATGTAACAAACTAGTTTGCGTCGGAATTCCACCAAGAAACTGGTTTATAACATTTGGTGCCAAACAGTTTACTTTTTGGAGAGGTGTGTTTCGGGAATCCTCAACAACGAAACGTGTAATGTCTTTGAAAAGAAATTTCAACGTAGGATATACAGAAATTTCCTACCTGGTTTTGTAATATATAGTAAGATAAAAATTGAGATTAAATATCGTCATAGGTAAATGGTGAAATTATAGAAAAGAGCGGTATATCTTTTATCTGTGTTCAATGTAACATCATAATCATGGTGTTTCTAACTTTTTTCTTTTTAATATTAATTTACGTTATTAAATTAATATTCATTGAGATACTTGCAGGTCTTTATTGCTTTGCTTTTCATGCAGTTCATTTCATATATTGTAGTCTATTAATAATGCGATTTGTTCTATTACGCATAATGCATAATCTATTTTATTTGATGGCTGTTCGTGGCGTTTCGGTGAGAATTAAATTAAGATATACGGTGTTTCTTTCTCCCACATTGGCATGTACAATAATTGAGAGAGTCAGTTGATGTTTTATCTAGACTATGTTGGATGAGGTACATACATAATATCAAGACATTTCACTATTTTATCATTGTGTCTAGAATAAAATATTAGCAATTTAGAATACTCTAGTATTCTTTTGTGGCTATAGAAGACTACACATCGGGCTTACTGAAGAGCCTGTTTATATTACAGTCTTTCACTTTATACATTTCATTAGTAGATAGATCGGCATACAGATGAGCTACTGCGGATCGTCTAAATACGTTCAGTGAAATACGACCTATAGTGACGCCAATCTATCCCGTGTAATTTATAACTCAATCACTAATAGGTCGTTAAAATTCAACACGTTGTAACATTGAAGTAAACCTTGAGAAAAAATGTTGCAAGTGTATACATAATCAGCTAAAATGATCCTTCCGAGCGACGTATGTGTATAACGAAATAAGGAAAGCAGAAATTTCACTGATATTTTATAATCAAATTTCATTCAACAGCCGTTTCAATATGAATAAACATCATTAATTCCAAAATTATGTAATTAAGATATATGATTAATTAATCTAAATTAATTTTAATTTAATAAATTTCAAGCAATGGTTGTACCAAATTATCAGGAATATTAAAGAAGATGCTAATGATAGGCCAATTAATTACCAGCAACGCTCTGTGATTAGTATCACATATAATATTTCTGATGAGTTGAGATAAACAGCTTTAAAATTTAATTCAAGTTAATTTATATTAATTATGCATCTTTATTACATAATTATGGAATTAATTCATTTCTAATGAAATAGTAATTGAAAGTAATCAGAATATTTACCATCGGTGCAATTTGTGCTTTTTCTTTTATATCTACCTATCGATTTATCTATCGATTATATATATATATATATATATATATATATATATATATATATATATATATATATATATATATATATATGCGTGTGTGTATGTGTGTGTGTGCGTGCGTGTTTGTATGTGTGTGTATGCATGTGTATGCATATATATGTTTCGTTTTATGTTCGATAGTTCAACGATAGCATAACTAGTGGAAACTTTGAAGTTAGTGTCAATAACATTCTTGATGAAGAATAATACATATACATAGAAATATTGTTTATAAACCGTCACCCATTGTGTCCCAAGATAAAATTTCATTTATGTTAACATACTTGATTTCTTAGTGTTTTGCCCCTTTAACTGGTAATTATCAGCGTGATTTAGAGTCTCTTCTTACTCAGCCTCCTTTTATAGACAGTTACTCTACTTAGATTTAGTAGTTAATAAAGAGTGAAATGAATTAGTAATGAATCACAATCCTTTACAAGCTATGACCTCAATGAGCTTAATGCGATTGTTGGGAGTGTAGTCCATTGTTCGCTTCAATAGTGACAACTTGAATTTCTTCCATTTTCTTGCTCAGTTAAAATATTTGAGAAAAATTATATTAATGTGTCCGACTAGTTAAAATTCTATTTATTTATTTGTGCAGCTGATAATGGCACTACATCACTACTTATTTTGATGCCATAATATGTACGTATGTATGTATGTATGTATGTATGTATGTATGTATGTATGTATGTATGTATGTATGTATGAACGTATGTATGTATGTGTGAATGTGAATCTTTTGGGTAATTTGTTTTCGAAAAGTACAACGCTATAGATAATGGCACGTAAATATAGCTTTACGTGTACTTCG
>NC_068983.1:33800676-33801687 GCF_001194135.2 Octopus bimaculoides | reverse complement strand
AAATATTCTGATGCAGAGACATAGAGTCAATTCACGACAAAAACCATTTTCTTTGAATAAAAATCACCCTAAGTTACTTAGAAGCTACCTTTGTGTACGATGCAACATCTAATATTTGAATTCGCATCATGCCTTAATATTGAAATCAGAACTTTCAATAAGCCTAATTATTTCTCTTGTTGCATTCTTTCATAGAGATAGTCTTTTTTTTAGTGGTATCGAATTAGGCTTATATTCCATTGTTCATTATTCATGAATATTTCATCCCACATATTTCCATCCATGGTACAGCATTTCAACATCATGAGAATTAAAAGTAAAACAATATACAATGCTTGGCATTTGTACCGCTTACAGCAACAATAGTATACATTTTCACAATGTTCATAATGATAAGAATACTGATAAGAATAATAGTAATAATAAAAATAATAATAATAATAATAATAATAATAATAATAATAATAATAATAATAATAATAATAATAATAACAATAATAATAATAATAGCAATAATGATAATAACAACAACAACAACAATAATAATAACAACAACAATTAAAATAGTTATAATAATAATAATAATAATAATAATAATAATAATAATAATAATAATAATAATAATAACAACAACAACAAAATGTTGATGGTGATGATGGGCAACGTTACAAATTTTTGTTATTGCCTTAAAAAATAACTAAAGCTATTTTCTGTATTGCCTACTTTTCTCGTTTCAGGTAAGCTGCTTAATTTAAGCGTCTTTCGTTGCAGCACAGGTAAGACCACATTTATTATATGCTGGAATAATTACATATACATGTACAAAAGTACGCATTGAACCATAGATGAAAACACTCGTATATATACATGCGGATGGTGGGGACGCGCTGGCATGCGTGTGTGTGCACAGCTATATGTGTGTGCATGTGTGTATTATATATATATATATGTATATATATATATATGTATATATATATATATATATATATATATATATATATATATATATAT
>NC_068983.1:33798718-33800490 GCF_001194135.2 Octopus bimaculoides | reverse complement strand
TGTGTGTGTGTGTGTGTGTGTGTGTGTGTGTGTGTGTGTGTGTGTGTGTGTGTGTGTGTGTGTTGTGTATGCATCTAAGCATGTGTGCATTCGGTATATAAAGTTGATAATTAATTTTGTTTCTAATTACAATCTGCAATTTATATACTCACAAGCACTTCATCATCTCAAGAAGTTTGGCTTTGGCATTAAATCATTTTAAGTAAAATGGCTGTCAAACAAAAAGAGGATTCCATCCTCCATCACTGCTACAACGAGGACCTGAAACTATTCCATTACCATGCGATTTGTGGTAACTGTTTGCAAATCCCCCACACAATGTCTGATTAGTAAATGATTACATGGCTTGAATAAAGAAGTGATATTTTAAAGTTAGTTTATTAACTCTTTACAACCTTTGCGATTTCTCTGCCAACTGTTCAACTGTGCAAAGTAAAGTGCATTTTTGAAATCAGTGTCTGATACTATAAAATATAATTAGCATCACCCCTTTAACTTCAAGAAAAATATTCCAGTCAAAAATATTTCCAAAGCCTATTCCGCACATTTGAAATCAAATTATATATGTGCAGTTTAATTATAAGACACAGTAGGTACTGCATCAATTATCGTCTCCCTGTCTAACATGTTGTTGGATTATAACGAAATATTTAGTTTTCATGAGAAAAGAGAGATAAAATGCATTGGCCTCTCAAGAGAAGATAAAATGCATTGGCCTCTCTTTTAAAGAGAGACTCTTTACTGTGTCCATGTTCATATAAATATAACGCTTATCGATTAAATACCACAGGATGACATTTACAAATGTCGAAAGTCACGGAGAGAATGAGTGTCTAAGAGAGCAATATGGAAAAGAGAGGGATATAGAAAGTGGTTGGGGCATGTGAAAATCCTTAATTTTGTATAGAGAAGTGAGTTATACTTTTGTAATAAAATCATGATTTATAAATATATATACCTTTAACTATATAGGTTCGCCGTCGTGAAATATAAATAAGATAACTACGCCAGAGCTTTTATCACTTCGTGAGAGAAAGAAAGATCAACAGGACCGATTTCTATTTAAATAAGATGTCTTTAATTGAAACACAAGCTGTTTCTCTCTATTTAGTGAACTTTATAGCCTATCATTTTGAATTTATATAATAGTATTGAAAATGAGGTGGTAGAAACACTACACGACGCCAATTATTGTGTCTATCGATTGTCAATTTGTGTTATGATGAACATTTGTCTCCAATGTAACCGACACGTTGAGGTATATTCCAGATAACGTCCGCATTCAAAAAAAAAAATTACTACGCTTACATTAAAGTTATCTTTAAATACAAATGTGTGAATGTGTGCGTATATGTGCGCGTGTTTCTGTGTAAAGGCGCAGGCTACACTGAGTGATTAAGTACATAGTTTCAAAATCACGTACTATCAAGATCACTATGACTGCGCAGCAATTTTGGCAAGTGGCTGCGTCTATAGGTTCTTGTCGATCACTGTCTTGGGAGTGGAGTACGAGAGGGGAAATAATAGAAACTCTCATATATGTCTGTGTGTAACTGTGTAAGTGTGTGTATATCGATGATTGTGTTGTTGCTAAATGTATGTAATACTAAACAAAAGAATTTAAGTTTATCTTACATAATACAATTGAAACGATAGTGGTTGTCTTCAGTTTCTGACTTTGGTCAAATTAGCTCGAAAAATACAAATACACACATTCTTAAACACACAAATAGAAATATATGCACACACACACACACACACACACACACACA
>NC_068983.1:33795925-33798198 GCF_001194135.2 Octopus bimaculoides | reverse complement strand
TATAAACATATATATACTTATTTTTTATATAATATTTTTTACCTCTTCAATTATGTTCTCTGTTTATTCTTATTTCGTGTTCTCTTTCATTTAGAAAATGTTTGTAAAATAAACTGAAGCAGAAATCTCATTATTTTTAATTTATCGAACACTGTAAAGATTATATTTTTAAAAATACAAATTTATTTAAAATATTTCTCGAATGAAATTAAAAGGAAAATATAGAAAAGAAAATATCTTTTATTGTAATTTATTGTGTTTATAAATTATATTTCTGGTCAGTATGGGAAAATTTCTAAGAATATTACAATGGTTCCCATTAATCGTTCATTTAAAATTCTTTATTGTATTATATTATCGTTTTATAAATTGTATATCTGTTATGTTATGTTATGTTATGCAAGTATACGCAAACGAAAGGACAGGTAAATTGATGTATGTCCGTACAAATGAAATATATTAATGATTTGTTTCAGATAGACCATTTTCTTTGCATCAGTAATATTATTTTAAGCAATGCAAATCTGTGTCAGTTTGAAATTTACTTATATATATATATATATATTTCAAACATCGTTATTTCTCCCTGTGCCTGTGAAATCTTGTATCCCGGCTTTAAGGCCTTATTTCCATATACGCCATCTTAATTTTATTCGTCCTTAGTCGAAAGACATCTGTTGTTATGTCCAGTTATTATTCCTACTGTATTTGTGTAACATTGTTTGTTTTTTCCCGTCCTTGTTTTTGTATACATTCGCTGCTTTCTTCCAAGGAACTAATGTTCTTAGCTTAGTTTTTCCTTGGGCCTGACCAGATTGGAGCAATATCGAGAATAACCAGTCGAAATTGCAAAGATAATCCGGATCTCGACTTTAGAGAGAAAACTCCGAATGACATGCCCGTGTTTTCTTTGTATCGTCTATCTATATGTTTTTCCCTTTCTTGTATACACCTAACTGTGTAGATGTTTTGATTTCTTGTCCCATTCTGTATTATATATATATATATATATATATACACACACTATTTCATTCATGCCACCCAAGACACAACAAAACAAACATCCCCTTCAACCTTGCAAGGACATACACCAAAGTGTCAGAAAATAATGGCAGAGACCTTACACTGCAAGAACTGAAAACACCCTCATTGACAGATACTACTCAGTTCAACTCATTGAGTATGGAATCGGATGTGCAACACAAATCGACATAAAAACCTTAAGAAAAGTTCAGCACGCCTTCCCCGAAAATACAGCTGTACACATCCACATATGACCCCAGAAACCAAGAGGCCTTCGTCACCATCACCCAAAATCTATCAATGCTACATAAGGACCACAAATTAAAGGAAATTGTGCACACACAAAAGATCATTAAAAGCCACAAATAACCGAAGTCACTAAAAAAGAGCCTCACAAAGGCAAAATTATTTTCTAAAGTAACTGACGAAAAGTGAAACAAATGTGGTCAACCAAATTGCTCAACATGCCCGAATCTTCTAGAAGGATCAGAATTCCTTCTTAAAGAGGGACAAAAATTCAAAATAAAATCTGATCTTAATTCAGCCTCAGAAAACCTGATTTATGTTATAAGATGCTCGGGCTGCCTCTAAAACTACATAGGGTCCAAGAGGTTATCTCTCAGACGCAGATGCACTCTGCACCGACAGCAGATTGCATTCTCAGAATACAGAATTATACCTTTTATTGAAAACATTGATAGATGCGCAAAGCAACTGCTATCACAATTTGTTATCTTCCCATTTTATCAATGTGCCATTGGAACACCAACACAAGTTAGATTAAATAAGGAAACTAACTTCATTGAAAAATATATGCAAAAACTTAAACTTGTCTAGCATTTTTAAATAATGAAACATACCTCATTGAAAAATATAAGCCAAAACTTAACCACGTCTAACATTTTATTGTCAAAACCAAATCATGTTAAATTAACAAAACCTAGTCATTCCCAACATTTTTATTATCTGCCTTATACCGAAAAAATCCCTGATTACCGCGCCCTGTTTGGAACTCTTCTAAATAATACCATATCGAAGAGATGACACAATACCGGTAAAGAAATTTGAGAAATTTGAAAAGAAAATTCGAAACTGGTTATTTCTCCAAAAACAATGTCACCATACACAAAATTTTATAACATTTTCCTAACATGACGATTTTTATATATTTTCAACCATATAATATAAGTCTTCTATAGTTTGTTCATTTTATATTGTTTTACATATATATATATATATATATATATATA
>NC_068983.1:33793400-33795396 GCF_001194135.2 Octopus bimaculoides | reverse complement strand
TATATATATATATATATATATATATATATATATATATATATATATATGTATGTATGTATATATATATATATATATAGATATATCACTCTGTTTAAACTCACATCTAGTGCTTTATTAAATTTTGGTTATATTTCTTCCAGACAGTTATTATTGCAGGGAAATTTAATTGAACTTTCCATTAAAATCACACCCAACTAATATGCATTTACTTCCACAAGTGCCATTGATAAAAGTTAAAAGTCATTCTTTTGGGAATAATAGCCGCAGATATAAGCATTGTTTCAAAAGTACGTTGACATATGTTTAACGATACATATACACACACAACATACATCTATGTTTATATTACAGGCCACTTTCGGTCATGGCTAACAATGGTTATCACGTCCGTCCATTTATTGACCACGTTGGGCCGCTCGGCTTGATCAGCGTCTCTTGTGGCTATATATAAGGAAAATAAGACAAGGTGGAAAATGCTAAATTAATTTTATCATAAAGAAGAATTTAGTAGCAGTTTCAGTCCTTTTTCCTTCTTCATCTTAGAGGAAGGCAAGAAAAACAATTAAATTAAAGAAAATTTATGTGATATTTTCAAATAGTTTTCTCCATAGTTTTCAAATAGGTAGGTCATTTTCTTTTTTTTTTTTTCTGCTTTTCTTTCTGCTATTTTTGTGAAGGCTCGGTAGGTAGTAGCAGATCTGAAGAATAAAAGATGTTTTTGACAACCAGTAATCTGCACCTGATCAAAATTTCATTATAGCTATGACAGCATGTCGACACGAAGGAAATAGGGTGCAGTGGAATAATCTAGATTAGAGCAAATAAACTTGATATGTATATGTAACCTTAGGCTGAGGCATCATTTTATATCTGAATGGTTTTTGTATACATCAACCAGGAGGAAATACAACGGAATTTTAGTGATACTGTTGCGTGTATTCTAAAAATCGTAGTCACTATGGGTGAATATAAAATAATTGGAACGAACGATGACGATAAAACGAACACATAATGAATACGATTCAAAGATTTGTGCTGCTGAGTCGCTTTAAGACCTCACATACACGTCTGTTTAAAGGCGTATATGTGAGAGCGTGCGTACGTGTGTCTTTTCATATGTGTGCATGCATATGTAAATAGTTCAGTAGGAAAAGAGAGGAGATAGTACTTATCAGTGAAGCAGCTTTATACATCTTTCAGTGGATTATGAAACTTAAGTAAACATTACTCTGAGTTTCTCCTTTCTGATGTTCAGTCATTCAAGAAGGATGAAACCCGAATGGCATATAATAATTATGGTGTGGAAATGTATGTATGTAGTAAAATAGGTAAAGGAAAGAATAGTAATCTTATTTGCTGACAACATAGCAGCTATTTGAATATGGAAACGAGAAGGGAAATGTTGGAGACATGACAATATGAAGTGGATACGAAGGATATAGATATCTATGCAACAAATACCAAAAATGTTAAAAAGCGTATTTACACACATGCGCAATCAATTTATATTACTGTAACAAAGAAATTAACTCCTAAATATTAGGTTGAGAGGGAAAAAAACATTCCTGTTAGCTTTTATGAACGTAAGTTACAACTAAAAAAATGAGAGATACCGAAGTATCTAGAATACAATGACAATCGCAAATAATTCGACTATATAGAACCTAGCATATACATAAGAGCAGGGTCACAGGTAAATTCAACTAATACCTTTATATCAAACACACGAACGCATCCCTAGCGTACAATGACACGCATACTAAGTACATAGGTCAAATCCACACACACAACAAATCCACACGCACAACAAATCCACACACACAACAAATCCACACACACAACAAATCCACACACACAACAAATCCACACACACAACAAATCCACACACACAACAAATCCACTCACACAACAAATCCACACACACAACAAATCCACTCACACAACAAATCCACTCACACATCAAATCCACACACACAACAAATCCACTCACACAACA
>NC_068983.1:33789890-33792715 GCF_001194135.2 Octopus bimaculoides | reverse complement strand
CACACAACAAATCCACACACACAACAAATCCACTCACACAACAAATCCACACACACAACAAATCCACACACACAACAAATCCACACACACAACAAATCCACACATACAACAAATTCACACACACAGCAATACGCTCAACGAACAGATAAATATATTCCAAAATAAAGCTCAACACACGCATACACACGTAGACTCTAGCTGTTGATCCACACATTTCACTTTCACAAACATACAAAAGCAGATACACTGTAAATACAAACATACACAGCACATCAAAAAGAATACGCAGAAACACACACGTATGCACAATTACTCACTTAAATGAACAACTAACTTTCATATAGTCATCCAGAAACTCTATTGCACAACACACACAAACACACACCGACCGCGTTCTCGACAACTATCTCCCATTGAAATCATTGATTGCTGAAAGCCATTTGTCTTCGCTAAGCAATGGCGATATCGCTTTCCTGAATGGCGCAAGCATAAGTAACACATATCGTTTTTGGCATTATTTGATTTCCTTAGCAACTTTTTCTCATTTGCCTCTCGTTCTTTTGCTTTTTCGCAATTATTCCACTTTCAGATAACAGATTTCAGTAAGAAACATTAAACACCCTTTTAAAAATGCATCTACCGTCGGCAACAAGTATCGTGGTTATTATATTTTTCGTTGCACATTCAGTTGGTTATTTACGTTTTCATATACTCTACACGATTACACTGACATCCACTTCCTTCTAAGCCTAAACGTCTACCTTTACTTCGATTACTATGTTTATTACCCAGGGGAAAATATATATAGATAGATGGATAGATACATAGATAGATGGATAGATACATAGATAGACACATACATACATACATAAAGCACAACAGACCTGATATAATGATTTGGGTTAGAGAAGAGAAACGGTGCACAGTTGTGGAAATTAGCTGCTCAGCGGGTGTTAACACAGAGCATGAAAAAGAGAATACCTACGCGGAATTATTGAGAAACCTTCAGTTACTCTATACAGGTTACAAGTTCAGGTGTATACATGAAAGAATTGGGGCACTGATATATGTAACAGGCTGAGAAAATTTTGAGAAATTAGGTTTCTCAAAACCAGAAAGGAGAAAGCTAATTTGATTATTACAGATCCAATCCATCAGTGGAACTGTAAAAATCTTTTAAACTTTCCAGAAGTTTATCATTAAAATATATATGTCTAGATATGCAACTATATGCATGAGAATACACACATAAAACAAAACATACAAATCTGCACACATACATACATACATACATACATACATACACACACACATACATACATACGTACATACAAACAAACAAAAATATGCTGTTGCTGACGTCGAAATTCCAATGAAAGAGCCTTAGATCTAGGTTCGAAACCGGGTCTTTCTGTATTGGCAATAAATCTTGAAATAAAACGGAATAATGGCATACATACATATATACATACACACATGCGTGCTCAAACACACACTCACATATACACATACACACACATATGCATGCATGTATGTATGTACTGGAGACAATTGTTACACTAGACGAATAGAAATTTGAAGGATACGAAGGCGTATTGAGTCGCCACAAATCATGTCCACCATAATATAATATTCATTCTGCAGAAGGCAGTGAGCCGGCAGAAACGTTAACTCGCCGGGTGAGTTCAAATTCCGCCGAGGTCGACTTTGCCTTTTATCCTTTCGGGGTCGATAAATTAATTACAGTTGCGTACCGGAGTCGATCTAATCGACTAGCCCCTCGCCGAAACTTTCAGGCCTTGTGTCTAGCGTAGAAAAGAATATTTATTCTGCAGGCTGTTTCACCAATGTTGTTACAATTTCTTTCTAATCCGAGTGGTGATACAGAATTAGTCACCCATTCGGTCTTCGCTAATTTCAGAAGAGCTGTCTTGCTGAATGCTACTTCGTTGAAGATAGATAGATTGATAGATAGATAAGTAAACAAACAGACAGATAAACAGATAGGTGGACAGGCAGACAGATAGACAGAAAGACAGAGAGACTAATAAACAACCTGACCGGCAGATAAATAGATAGATTGCTAGACAGAAAACCAGGCAGACAGGCAGATAAATTGACAGACAGACAGACATACAGACAGACAGACATACAGACAGACAGACATACAGACAGACATACAGACAGACAGACATACAGACAGAGAAACAGACAGAGCACTGGTTTTAATTGATTAATATCAATTTCTACCCTCATTAATAAAAGATAGATAGATAGATAGATAGATGGATAGATAGATAGATAGATAGATAGATAGATAGATAGGCATAAGCAGTTTACGTTTAGGAATATAAATTAGGAAAAAAGCTCTCAATAGACACGTATTAGAATTTATGTAGCTTTGTAAATTAGATGAATCAATCCAGAACTACTCGGTATCCAACGTAAATGGTTCTTTGAAGATGCCAGTGAGTTAATGACCTAAAACAAGATGGTGGATAGAACTGAGGATTGATAAGCAGAAACCTGTATCCATTCCCAATATACATATTTGTGTGTGCATTTGTGTGTCTATGTATGTGTGTGAATACGTGTATATGTGTATCCCCCTATATAGAACTCTTTTTTGTACACTGGAGTGAACACATGTTACAATGAAGTAGAGAAATTTGAAAAGACAACACAAAACCGGTTATTTATCCAAAATACAATGTTTATATACCAAAAAAATGTTATAACATTTTTCTGACATAATTTAAATATATACTTAACCATGTAACACAAGCCTTCTGTAGTTTTTTCACTCTTATTATCTTTTATATATA
>NC_068983.1:33782401-33789736 GCF_001194135.2 Octopus bimaculoides | reverse complement strand
ATATATATATATATATATATAGATATAGATATAGATATAGATATCTGTACATGAATATTCATAATTTTTAGTTTCACTTCTCTGATTGTGTAAGAGAGTCGTTTGAACAATTAAAAAAGAGGAGAATATACACCCCCTTGTTTACGAATATTGAATATTTTATATTTAAACAAGCGTTTACCAATACTAATATACGTGCGCAAGTACGCACGCGTGCATATATACTTATATGTGTGTGTGTATATATATATATGTATATATATATATATTCTTGTTGGACTATTGTTGAACTATATATTGTTGGATTATTTGAAATCTCTAAAATTAGGGGAAAATTCCCTAACTTTAGTCCAGACCTATATAGAGATGATGCCTTATTCGGCATATCTGAATCCTCCGAACTAGCAACTGATAGGACTAGGAAAACATTAATAATTTTTTAAAATTATTCAAATTAGAGATAATATTTGAAAATCTCTCGAAAAGTGTTAACATATTAGATGTGAAATGAAATTTGGATAATGGCTTATTCTATCCCTATCATAAGCCTAACAAAACTGTTAATATATCCATGCCTTATCAAATCATCCCCAAAATGTCATTAAGGGAATAATTAAAGGCGTATCGATAAGAATATCTAATTCATCCGCAAATTTAAAAAAAATATAAACGAGTTTGCACCGCTTTATAATACAGCACTAAAAGACAGCGGTCTTAACAGTAACATATACTATATTAAAAACACGATATTTAAAAACAAATTAGGTGAGCAGTTTCCAAATATTGCGAATTCTAACATTGACTCGCATCCTATAAATAACTCCACCGAACATAGAAATCAACCACACTTCAGAAGACACTATACATTTTTCAAGTATAGCAATAACGATACGGGACAGAATAGGAACTATTCTGGGAGGAAAGGGGAAATTGTATGGTTTATACCCTCTTTCTCCCTCCAGGTAAGAAACCTCCGTAAGTTATTTTTTTAGCATTATCGATAGGAACTTCCTACCTGGTCATAAATACCATTCCATATTTAATGGATCGTGTCTTAAATTATCCTCTTCTACCACACCCAATCTTGGATCTGTCATCGCAGCAAATAACAGACTTAAACTTAGAAATAACGAAACCATTAGAGATAACTTAGTTGATCCTAACACGAAGAACAATAATAAGGACTTGGATATTGCAAATACTAAGACTAAACCTGGAAACAAAATAAAAACATTCAATTGCTTGTCATAACAGGGAATTTTGTCCCCTTAAAGGCTTCTGTTTAAGAAGAAATACCGTATATAAAGTCGAAGTCTCAACTCTAAATGAACCTAGAAAGATTTACATAGGTAGTACCATTGATTTTAAAAGTAGATATAGGGCGCATATAAACTCGTTCCCTAACCACGAAACAAAGAACTCAGCTACACAAGCAAAGTACATCAATAAATTAAAAATGAACAAAGAATTCAGTATGAATTGGTCTATAATAAGGGAGTGTCCCCGAAACGGAAATTAGCAGTAATGACTTCACGAGGTATCCTATCCTCTATGAGAAGGTCCGTCGTTATTATCTTAAGTTATTACATGAGCTTAGACTCACAAGCCAATTTATCTATAAATTTTGCTATTGAAAATATAGAATAACACGTAAATATTAACGATACGCCGCTCATTTACTGCTGCGAACAAACTAGACCAAGTAACATTTTAAGAACTCGATCCAGCAATAACGGCTACTGTATTACCACTCGACATATGTATGTATGTATGTATGTATGTATGTATCTATGCATGTATCTATGCATATATGAATGGATGGTTTTATGTATGTAATTAAAATGTGCATATTTGTGCGTTGGTGTGGGAGCGTGTGTACATATGTATTGGCACATGATTGGATAGAAACAAATGTACACGAGATCTTCAAATCATATTCTGAATTCTGTCAAAGATATTTATGCCTATGATAAGCAGAGGAGATTTTCACGACTAGAAGACCTTTGGTCATTAGTCTGCATATTGAAAGCTGGCCTATGTGAAACTAAACAATAACAAGAGCAACATCATCAATAACAAGCATTGAAGTATCCAAAGATCTGGCTGCATTACAGCTGTGAACACCATTAAACATCTTTGTTCTGAACACATCACAGTGACAGTTATTGCATTCAGTCAACATCGTATTATTCGGCTGCTCTATTGATTTGGCCAGACTAGCTGACACTAGCAAAAATTAAAAAAATCCAAAGCCGACAAAAAGCTGAAACCACAACAAAAGTACAATATATAATGAAATCTCGAATTACTTCAGTGATTGGAAATCTACACTTGGTAAATTGGAAAATAAACCTAACATAAATCATAAAATAATGGCATTTCACTCCATTTATTGAAGTGATTTCAAAAACAATACTGAAAAACGAAATAAATACATCAGTAAAATTGCTATTAGCAATACACTGCATGGAGAAATCAAATGCATATACAGCTACACACACATTTCTTCATATTAAAAAAATAAATGGAAATGGATGTCCGCTAATTACGACGATGGTTATTTTCGCTATTCGATCATCTAAACTAGCTATTATTAACGTGTAAATGTCTAATTGAATAAGCAGCTAATTGTATAATCAACATAACGTAACTCTCGCGGGGAATTTCTGTCAGGTCGCCGCACAGTTTCTATTCACTTGATTTTACCCACAAAACTTATTCCGCGTCTTCGATAAAAGTGATTACTTAACATACCAGATAAATCGTATCTTAAGTTTGGAACGCAGGAATATTAGATTGCGAAAGTTACTTCTTCACTGCTCAACTTCTAACAACCGTTCCGCACACATACATCTACATCTATGTCTATATGCATATTCTGTGGGTAACACGCACATATACCTATATCTGAATACATGCAAATACATGCAAATACATAGTTACACACTTTATGTGTATATCATGTGCATCTATGTATATATCTATGTGCATATCTATATATGTTTTTCTGTATGTATGTTCGTATATGTTTGCTCGATATCAGCAGAAGCGTGTACGTGGTATTTCTTTCCACGTATGTAGCAATAATTTTAACACCACGCGTAAAATCTAAAATTACACTTTACTTCAAGTGATTGCCAAAGGGTCTGTTTAAATTGCTTTCTCTTTCTCCTCCCGCTCACACTATTCTCACCCCTCTCTTCCTCATCGCTCGTTTTCTCCCTCTCTCTCCGTGAAAATTCTGTTATATTTCAGGATGCTTTGTAAAATTGATGATGTTGAAAGTGATTAATATCGGTTTTTACGCAATTTGGTAGAAAGTATGTGATCAAGTACTGAGACAGGCAGACCGGCTACGGACCGCGTAGTCAGGCAGACACACTTTCTGTTATATATGGATGTAGAGCCTGCATCTCATCAGTTAAATGTTTCGTTCATTTTGCATTAATTCAATTAACTTTGTTTAATTACATGCTTAAATCAATAAATTCAAATCAATCATTTTCAGAAAAAGATTAAAATAAAAGTATAAAGATAGAGAAAAATACAATACTTGGTCTCTTGATATTTTATTTTTCTTTAAAACCATAGTAAATAAATTTTCGATTGTAAGTTTTAGAAATCTTTTATTCTAAATTAATATTAGGTATAATAATTTCTTACTATGTAAAATAATGTTGTGTATAGCGATTTCAAATTAATTGCTTTTTTGATAGAAAACTGGCTCATCAGTGTACATGATATATAGTAGTATATGTGCGCATGTGATTTGGAAATCAATATATATGATAGAAAAGATAAATTCTTAGATACATACGCATACACGCACATACATGTACGCGCGCACACACATACATAAGCATGTATCTAATATATGCATATGTATGTATGTATAAATATATATATACTTATATATGCATATATATAAATATATATATATATATATATATATATATATATATACATATATATATATGTATGTATATGTATATACATATATATATATATATATATATAAATACACATATATATATGCATATTCATATGCATATATATACATATATATATATACATGTATGTATGTATATGTATGCATGTATGTATGGATGGATTGTTGTATGTATGTAATTAAAATTTGAACATTTGTGCGTTGGTGTGGGGACGTGTGTGTGTACATATGTATCGGCACATGATTGGAGAGAAACAAACGTACAATTAAGAAAATAAATTGCGATCAATAAAATAATTTTTGTTTTGTTTTTAAAGAGGACTCCGATGTTTTTGTTTCTCACAAACAAATAATGGAAATTACTTTCTTTGAGAAATCAATCGTATAGAAAAATAGACTGATTAAGACTGAAGAATCTATTCAGCTTACTTCAAAACTGATAGGGAGTATGAATTAAAGAAACTGTATATTTATCAGTTATGACCATCATGATGATTATAATCATAGTGATTGAGGAAATGGACGATGATGACATAGATGACAATGATGATGATGATGATGATGATGACGACGACGACGTTGCTGCTGCTGCTGATTCTGATGATGATGATGAAGTTGATGATGATGATGATGATGATGATGATGATGCTGTAATTATTCTTCATAATGAAAAATTCTAGCATTAATCTCAACACTTACGAGCGCTCATAATAATAATTGTTTCTAAATTAATCATGAGACCGATAGTTTTTGAGTGGAGGGATTTTTCTCGAAACCATCTACCCCCACATCGTGGCTGGTATTGTATTTTTTCGACCGAGCAATGAGAAAATACAATGTTGACACCTGCGGAACATAATGAGCACTAGGAAATGCCGCTTAGCATTTTGTTCAACGGACTAACAAATCAACCAGCTGGACTATTAAATACTACTACTACTACTACTAATAATAATAATAATAATAATAATAATAATAATAATAATAATAATAATAATAATAATGATGATGATGATGATTTTCAGATGGATCGCGTAATCGAACAGCGTCGACTGGATATTGTCATATTGACTAAGAGAGACAAATACTGTCAGATCATTGATCTAGCCATACCAAATAACATGAGTGTTGTGAGTAAAGAGTTTTGAAAAATCACCAAGTACACCGAATTGAAAGTGGAAATGGCAAGGCTGCATGGAATGCGAGAGGGTAATATAAAAGTGATGCCAGTGGTGATCGGAGAGCTGGCTTCAATCCTATTGACACTTCAAAACTTCTAAAGGCAACTGAAAATTCCATGCAAGATTGATGTCTTGCAAAAAGCAGCTTTATTGGGCACAGCGCACATCTTAAGGAAAGTATTATCTGTCTGAAGTCCTTATTGTGACTTGACATATGACTAAAGACTCCGGTGTATCTTTACCTACGATGCAGTACCAAACACTGGCTCTCATGGCTTTTTTTATTTTAACTGATTGGAAATGTTATCACGTGCATTGTTTTGTCGTTGTATAAAACTATATGAAATGCAGAATGGACAACGCTACAGGTAGTGACAAATGTAGAATGTTTAGTGAGAGGGGTGAAACGGTATGGCACATCGTTAGCGAATGACCGAAATTGGCACAACGCAAATACAAAGACACCATGACGATGTGGCAAGAATGTGAAAATCACGGCCTACAAAGAGCGAAGAAGTGGTATGAGAAAATTCCAGAAGGAGTCACCGAAAATGAGAATTGCAAATTCCTGTGACATGCAATGATCCAGTGCGATTACACGACCAGACATCAGAAACTGGACGTTATTGTGATGAATAAAAGAGAAGGGACGTGTATGATAATTGAAATAGCATGCCCCAGTGACAACAGGATCTATGTGAAAGACGAAGAAACAATAAGTAACTATGACGATTTGAAGTGGGAATTACGAAGGTTTTCGCCAGTGAAGAGAATAGACGTGATACCAATGGTAATTGGTGCACTTGGAAGTGTCAGCACTCAGCCACCAATATGGCTAAAAGGGATTGGTGCAAGTATGAAGGTAGTACACTTACAAAAATCAGCATTTCTTGGAACTACAAAAGTTCTTCACAGACTTCTTGAAGTATGATCAGTAAACAAGTGTCACCTTAGTTTGCTGGCTGTGGACAGTTGACACTTTCCATCATACCCAGCAAAATAAGGTGTGAGCTTTGGGCACTGCACACATCCTACGCAAGACATTTTCAATACAGTTGCCATAAGAGCATCACAGTAAACCACATCACATACCCAAGGCACACAGAGCTGCGCTCGGTAGGGAAGTGAAAGCACGTCATAAAGATGAAACTACTGAATAATAATAATGATAATAATAATAATAATAATATTAATAATAATAATAATAATAATAATAATAATAAAATAATAATGACATATTGCATACAGAATACAACACTCTTAGGCACTGCACACATACTACGCAACACTTTCAATATAGCGAAAATAGCACTAAAACAAACCACAACATATAGCCAATGCTCACAGAGCTGCGCTCGGTAGTGCAGTGAAAGCACGTGATAAACGGAAGACTACTGCATTATGATAATAATAATAATAATGATAATGATAATAATAATAATAATAATAATGATGATAATAATAATAATAATAATAATAATAATAATAATTGAAAGCAAAGTGTTGGGAGATCTGTTGTGAGTCACTGAGATAGATATGAAAGTTATTAATTTACCCTGGATCCAAACAAAACTTGCCACTAGTCTATGTTGTATGTGTCTACCGCGGCTAACTTCGGGTTCAAATCCATTATATCCGCATAAAGAAAATGTTTATAAGAAACATACGTCTCGAAATATTTAATCTAAATATAAAGCAGAGAGAAAAGCGTCTTTAAATAACTACAGTGCATAACCACTTGAAGCTGCTTTTCTCGGCATCAATTGTCTACTGTTTAGGAGGCGGCATTTCTGATTATCTATACTATAAATTCCAGTGTTCTTGATTGCTTGCTTGATTGATTGATTGATTGATTGAGTGTCGGCAGATTCACTCGAGAATGGTGCAGTGGAATTCCGTGAAATTCAGCACAGAGCGGCAGCATGGTCCGCTCTTATTCAGGAGATTTTTATTGCCCTCCAACTCCCATGGTTACCGAGATAATCGATTATTACTTTTTAAGATAGGAATATCCCATTCAAAGTGGGGAGGGGCGATTTTGTTGCCTTTCCCAGGCGTGAAATTTTACGAAAAACTAGCACAATAAAGATTATTTTTTTCCAAGTAATGTGGTTGGGTTTGTTTTTCGAAAATTTTAATCAGAGGCACAGAAAAAAAATAATTTCAATTTTTTGTGCATTAAAAAAAAAAAAAGCTATGGCTTAC
>NC_068983.1:33779215-33782237 GCF_001194135.2 Octopus bimaculoides | reverse complement strand
TGATTGATCTTGAATAGTTTCGATTAACATTCTTGTGTTGTCAATACAACAACCGCACTACCATATATTTTTCTTTTAAGGCGAGGTTATACCACAAATAAGGTTCCGTGACTACATGGGGCTATGGGTACACACGTGAAGTTAGTTTTACAATATCGACCCGCAAAATCCTTAGCATCGTATTGTTTTGGGGTTGTTCTTACTTTTTTTGTCTTTTTTATTTTTTTTTTATTTTTAGTTCTTTTTATTATTCAAAATATACATAGGAAATAACCTTTAACCAAATCCACCACACTGCCCGAGTGAAACCGGGAAAAACAGCTAGTTAACCTATAGATTGCAGCTAAAACTAAGGAGTCTGCTACTATTAATGAATCTGCGACTCTACTAAAGAGAGGATCATCTTTCCATGCGCTTCACCTTGTGTATTATTGTATGTTACCTCTAGGGAGTACAAATCAAACTACATTTTCTACCCTAATTATGCCCACTAAAAGTTAGCCATTGTTTGTAAATTTATCCTCTACACCAAGGAAGCCTGCAGACTTATCCAATTTGATATCATCGATTTCTAGTATTCTATGTTGAAACTGGTCTCCCTGAGAGACGGATGTATAGGAAGTCAAATCCTTAGAGTCAGTCAACTGTCATGAAAGCTAGGAAGCCATTATTATTCTACTATAGTCTCTCCTAATGAATAAAAAAACGTATTCACACACAAACAAGTTTCCACACTTGGAAATAGATATCTTTTTCATGGGAATTTTAGTATCTGAAAATATTTGTAAGTATATAGTACAACTAGCTACCACTGGTAGATATTGTTTGGTAACATGTAGCGTGCTTTCACTAATTGTTTTAGGTGTCAATGTAGTTACAGCAGATATAAACACCTTCTGCTTCCCCCACTCACTCATTACTTAGCGAAGTATCCAGGATGTAGTAGTCAAAAAGGGACGATTTACCAGCATTCAGCTAGTACTCGTTATAACTGTGTCAACAGTAGCAACGTGAAATAAAGTGTCTTACTCAAAGACAAACCTCGTCAACCGGTCCACGAATTGAACACAATACCTTTTGCTCAGAAGTCGATCACATTCATCTTTAAACCAGGGGTCTTCAATTTGTGTGCATATATGCATGATTATATGTATGTATTAAGTTTGAATGTGAAATCATGAAAAAGTTTGGTTTGCCTCCATAATTTCTTTCAAAACTAGTAATGCACAGCGGAAAATTACTTTTTAACAGTAACTTAATGTATACTAAAACTAAAGCATTTCAGTGAAGGTAATAGTACTTCATTATTAATGTTTTAAGACGTTATCAGCAATATGATCTACGAACCAACCACATGTAATCTGCTGAGGTACACGGGTGGAATAGAAAATTCAATTGCCAAGAACGTAAACTGTGCCGTTTAAAGATTTTCAGTTGTGATATTATCGTTATTTAACGTCATTGCAATAACTTCATTAAGTCATTTTCTTTTTACATGTTCCTTCAGTGAAGTAAATAAGAAAAATGTGTTTTCTCTGACTATCACATGCACACACACTTAACACACACAAACACAAACACGCAGACATACACATACACATATGCTTACACATCCATAAACAATAAAACGCAAATTGAGATTCTCTGTCAGCTTTAACATTCTCTCACTATTTAAAAAAGGTGATTACTCTGCTAAACGTTGCTCTTAAAAATATTCAAGATCTGAAAAGACTGATAACAAAAAATGTATGTAAATGGCCGAGATATATATGCAAGTTGTACACGTATCAACACAAGATTTACTTTTGTTCTCTCTCTCTCTATCTCTCTCTCTCTCTCTCTCACTCACTTTCTCTCTCTTTCTTTCGTTTTCTCTCTCTCTCCTCTTCGTCCTCGCTCTCTCTCACTCACTCTTCTCTATGGCTCAACTAGCCGGCACTTCGAAGTCACTGCCAATAATATCCTCATTAAACAACACTTTGTTACTGTATAAAAATATAGAGTAACCTTTTAGGTTGATGTAAAATTGTTTTTATTATAACAGGACATAAAAATACATTAATGTGTGTGTGTGTGCGCTCCCGCACATGTGTACGTGTGTGTATATCTGTATATTTGTATGTATGTGTGTATGTATGCTTGTATCTATGTACGTATGTATGTTTGTGAAGGCGCGTGGC
This sequence comes from Octopus bimaculoides, assembly GCF_001194135.2. NCBI lineage: Eukaryota > Metazoa > Mollusca > Cephalopoda > Octopoda > Octopodidae > Octopus > Octopus bimaculoides. The sequence continues at coordinate 33,780,057 of NC_068983.1, read as the reverse complement.
TTAGTGGTTAGGACATTCGGCTCGCGATCGTAGGGTCGCAAGATCGATTCCCAGCGGCGCCTTGCTTCCTTAAACAAGACACTATATTTTACGTTGCATTAGTCCACTCGGCTGGCAAAAATGGAGTAGTACCTGTATTGTCAGACTCTGAGTCATTCCGAACGTCCCTGAGAAGTGTGTCAAAAGGTACGCCTGTCTGTGGAGTGCTTAGCCACTTGCTCGTTAATCTTGTTGATCGGATCAACTGGAACTATCATCGTCGTGAGCGACGGAGTGCCAGATATATGTCTGTGTGTATGTATGCATGTGCGCATGTATGTCTCTTCTATTTTTGTTAACTATTATAAATCTTCCACTGAAGAGGGAGCCGGTTTCCAACAAAGACACAAGGCTCCATCTTTGGGATGTAGTTAACACATGCAAGTTCTCATTTGGAGCTTGAGAAAAGTCTTGCATATTTTTACTGTTCCACTCACAGATTGCACTTGTAACGTACAAATTAGCCGATCGATTTCTCTTTCTGAAAATCCCAGTTTATCCAGATTCTATTTTAAGCATTTACTAACAAAACCTAGTGCTCCAATTATTGGTATGAATTCATAGTCTAGAGATAGAAGCTAGAGGTTTCGAAGCAGTTGTCCATAGATCTCCTCCTTTTCTTAGATTTTCCTAGAGATATTTATTTTTTAGATCAATGCAGTAATTATTCTGTTTCCATTGTTTCAGTCCTTGGACTTCGATAATTCTGGAGCTTGAATTTCTATGGTTTTTGTCGATGAGTAATTTGCTGGATACATCTATATACATATATATATATATATATATATATATATATATATATA
>NC_068983.1:33776922-33778572 GCF_001194135.2 Octopus bimaculoides | reverse complement strand
TATATATATATATATATATATATATATATATTGTTATTAATAGTAAATCAGTGAAGGAGAAGTAGTGAAAGTAAAAACCCTGACTGAAACGGAGTGAGAGAAAGTAATAGAAATGACAGAAGGGAAGGGGTGATAGATGAATAATGAAGGAAGGGGTGAAAAACATCAGCGTTTCAATTCTGTGAGTATATGTGTGTATGTGAATGCTTGTATGTGTGATTATTATGTACCTAATTTTGTACCTTTATTATTACGAATACATATAAGTTTGATCAACTCAAGATGTGAAATTACAGCGTGATTCCACGCCGTTTCTCTGCATCGACCTCATGTATTCAGAAATGCTAGATCACGCGTGAAATGGCGACGACAGTAGCGTTTTGTGGAAAGTTTATAATAAATAATACGGTGGTGCATCAGCATGGCCGCAGCTCTGAGCTGAAACTTTGAAATGAAATGAAAAGAATTGGAAGAAAAGGAGAAAACGATAAGTCAGAAAAAAAAAACGAAACAAAGAGTACATTAATATCAATAATATCAACAACAGTAACGCGAAGAAAAGCAAACAAGGAACAGGAGAGTATGCTGAAAATAACAAGACGAGAGGTGATTAGAGGAATATTATCAACAAGCAATCTCGACTAACATATAAATATACCAAAATGTAAATAAATAGATAAGTAATAAATAAGCAAATTAAATAAATAACGATAAAATAATATAAACAATAGTGCATAAAGTAAACAAGACTGCAAACAATATAGTCCAAGCACACACGCACGAGGGAGAGAGAACAGGTAAACTTTCACATATATACAGATAAGTATTTAAATGCTTACATATGCGTTTATGTATGTGTGTATAAACATATATAGGAAACGATATAGTCATCGACAGAAAGATAGGAGAGGCGAATGAGAGTGAAAGAGAGGAAGGAAGAGAGAGAGGAAGAAAGAAAGAAAGAAAGACAGAAAGAAAGAAAATGCATGCTATACAAAATCGATTCGCAAAACATAAAAAAAAAGAAACTACATTAGAAAGCCACATAAATACATCTAAACAAAGAAGACGGAGAAACTCGTGACAGTGTGGCAATCTGTTGGTGATAGTCAAGAATTGAATGTGAAACAAACAAACAAAATATGAAACGCAAGTAACTAGCAAAAAAATAAAAATAAAAATAAAAATACGAAACGAACGCATGAATGACAGTCGAAGTGAACGTCAGCAAACGCAACAGCTAATCAGATTCCATTGATTCTACTGAAAGACAAAACGATAACAAAGAAGTTAACAATTAAGAGTAAAAAGAAAAAAAAAACATTTACTTGAAGAAGTTTTCTATTGATTTATTTCGATACATCCAGAACGCAAATGTCGTCCTGTCGTCATACTTTGGGTGACTTGGAATTATGCTAACTTCCAATCCTATGACATACAGAATATTCTCTATATGGCTGTCTATAAATTTCTCACTCTGTCTTTAGATAGATATATAGATAGATAGATAGATAGATAGGTAGATGCCTGATTGTGTTGGGGTGGTACGTCTAATGTCAAAATACGCTCAGTCAGAGATACACACACACACACACACACACACACACACATATATATATATATATATATATATATATATATATATATATA
>NC_068983.1:33764774-33776863 GCF_001194135.2 Octopus bimaculoides | reverse complement strand
AAGTAAAAGCAACTCTAGTGTAATAAATATTGTTAAATACATACACTAATGTATATGGTTTGTGTATTTTTCGGTGGCTGCATTGGCGTAGCGGAGTATATAACTCTCATGTCCCGGTGTTAAAACACCTTAGAGCCGAGGACAGGCGAGATAACACACCCTCAATCCCATCTGGCAGTGATGGACATCGATTTTTCGTCATTTTTGAGGCTTATCAACACCACCTACCCGCCTGGGTTGAAGGTGAGTAAGCTAGACAGTTCAACGACTTATATGCTCATGGCTTGTAAAATCATGAGCTGGTATGTCCGGAAATTGCATGCCTAAGAGAAAATTTGCATATGAAGTAAAATCAGTTTTTGTATAATAATTATTGTTAAATACATATACAAATGTATATGCTTTGTGTATTTTTCGATGGTTGCAAAGGCGTAGCATATTGTGACATTAGACGCACCACCCCAACACAGTCAAGCATCTATCTATCTATCTATCTATCTATCTATCTATCTATCTATTTATCTATCTATCTATCTATCTATCCATCCATGTCGTCGTATTTTGTAGACGAAAGATCTGGCGACTTTTAAAAAATCGATATATTTCTAAATCGCTATGCTTAGCCTTTACAAACCACAATAACAGCGTGCCTCTTCATTTGTTGAGTAGCTGAGGGTCTGCCATTATTATTTTCTGAAACGAAGCTGATACAGAGTAAGCAAGAACTCAGCAATGACCAAAAAAGCTATGTCCTAAAATACCCTACACACCTTGTAAATGTGTGTGTGTATGTGTCTGTGTATGTGGGTGTATACTTATGTGTATATATATATATATATATATATATATATATATGACGATATTTACTGTGGCAGATTGTTACTTGTTTCTAGGCTAATCAATCCCTCTTTTATATATCCGCAAATAGAAAAAAACTAAAACCAAATCAGACATTGACTAACATACTCAAATTATATGCGTACACATTGCAAAAATGTTTATAAATACGGGGAGCGCTCATAAATATCGGAACTGTTGCCTTGGCAACAAAAGACTTAGAAGTAAAACACATAGAATGTGGTCTGGAATTGGTGGCATTTGATTTTTGAAGAGTAAAATGTTGTAAGGGACGAGATCTAGGGAATATGGAGGATGGCGAACCTGCATGAAGTTGTGCTTAACCAAAAACAGCTGCTTAATGTTCGCTGAATGTGTATAATGTGGTTGGCGCTCACTGGACGCATGCGACGGCTGCACTCGACGCAATTTACTTTCAAGCACTGCTGCAAATAACACAAGTGAGCAAGAACGTTGTTACTTGGTGGGCATGCGCAACATAGGTTAGGGTCAATTTCTGCGAACCGACTATATCCTGCTTGGTAAGTATCGGGACAACAGTTCTGACACTTTTTGATCAATCTTAGTATATACATAAACAGAGACTTATGGACACAGACACGCACGCACGCATACATACACACACACACACACATGCACACACACACACATGCACACACACACACTAGCACTCACACACACAAAAGTACTCACACATGTATATAGTTTGTTTTATATGGATGTAGGGGAGAGAGTGTGTTTGAATGTGCGTGTTTATCAGTTTACGTGTTCTCATATTTTGTTGGTTTAAATGGCCGGATATCGATATGTAACGTGTCTCATTGTTATTTCTTGTTTCCTTTCAGTTCCACTCAATTCATATTTCAATTACCTAATTATTCATCTATATTCATATCATTTTGAATAATATATTTATAGCTTGTTTTTGATGTCATTATATGGAAGATAACATCTCCATACAATCGTAGGTCTGGAGTTGTTAATCATTATACAGATTGAGAGGATTGTTTGTTTTCTGTTTTTGTTGGGTAGGGGTATCTGTCTTGCTTACATTTAAGAGTAACAGGAGCGTAGAAGGGCACTGGTGGTGGTGGTGGTGGTGGTGTTTTAGATACAATTAAATTATGAAAGGTGTTTCATCGTGTGCGCAGACAATTCGTCGACAGACAATTCGCCGACAGACATTTCCCACACGGCCTCAATATCAACACGGAGGCCTGCATCAAGTGCCTGGAGGAGGTGGCGCTGCCCTGGGTCAAAAGGGTGGCTGCTGGAGCATCCTATGTCTGGCAACAGCAATCTGCACCATACCACACAATTGTCCTGTCTGTAAGTTGTCTGTCGACATTTATATGTAAAAGTCATCCATCTGCCATTTCATCGTTATCATCTCGTGGTTGGCTTTTCGGAAGCATAATGCTTAGGGATTTGAGCTATAACTGTTCTTACTTGTAGTTCAATGACCCGTACACATGATTCCCATTGGTTCGTCGAGTGGATGGTTTATGTCATCATAACGAGTTACGTTTTTGTGCATGTTTACACATCTTTGATAATGTCACCCGAAATTCATTGCAATCACACAAAAGACTTTTAGTTATTCTTTAATTTGCTGATTTCATTGAATTCTTTCGTGTAACCTACTACCAATGGAGAATGGGATTCACTGCGAGTTAACTTTTCAAAAATTTCACTAGACGTTTGACTATTACATATAAACGTGAACTGTAACCAGTTGAGAATAGCAGATTTTATTGGATTTTAGACAGATATCCATGTTATAAATTCACCCACTTTGAACATCCACTCAGGGTATTTTGTTTATCTAGAAATACTCACCCACGCACAAGCGCGCGCGCAAACATGCATACATATATATATATATATATATATATATATATATATATATATATATATATATATATATATATATATATATATATATATATATATATATATATATACACATGCACGAATACACACGCACAAACAAACAAATACACGCAAACAAACAAACAAACAAACAAACAAAACTCTATGCTTCCTTTGACTCAATTATTTGATGTGGTTTTTAATACTAATGTCTTCTAAAAAAAAAAAAACGTTTTGAATTGGACGGAGGTATATTAACGATTATATCGAGACCGATGTTATCTTAGTGTTTTTGTTTTATCAACCCCTGAGGTAGGAAAGTGAAATTTGACCTCAGCAGATTATATCATTCTGTTGAGATAGAAGCCAAAAAGTTAACAGAGTTTTATATTTGTATCGAAGTAGTTTTACATCCTGCGCCGCTGTTAATACTATTTTTAAATGCATGATCAGCAGAACTTCTAGATTCTCTTCAGTTCAAAATTATAAGGAATTTATGCCAAGTCAAACAAAATCAATATTGTAATATTCACATCATGTTTCTTTTAAATTAAATCGATGTTGCATATCATCAAATATTGGAAAGGAATCAAGTTCCTTGTTTCATCTGATGTACTTCACTTATGTCTTAGCTGCGAGTTTAAATCTTCATTACAACTTGTTAATGTATTAGCAAAGATGTGCTCTGGTTGCTTAGTGAGAAATATTCTATTTCTCATTAATTTTAATAGATTGAAATTCGGAAAATATCGTTATACAACATTAAGTTGCGTGAAATTTCCTACTACACCATGTTTACAACGAAGGCTTTGATTCTAAATTAAAATTGCTCTTTCACCATAGTAAATGTTATTAAAGATGTGTACATCATTAATTTGACTGCCTATCAAGCAGACTCACATATAGTCGAAATATCAAAGGTTTTATACTTATTTCCGTGTCAAAAATAGACAAATCGATTCCCATTATATTCGATCTTTAGGTTCGTGAAATATATTTTTGCTTGTCGAATTCGTTGTTGCTTAACTCCAGATCAGACCTCATCGAATAGATCTATGACTAAAGGCAGTCTGAGTGAGAGTATCAAGTAGTTTACAGCATCTGTTGTTACATTATCTAATGTGGCCTTCAATTTTAGGACGTTTTGATTCCTTGCTCTAAGCCAAAGTGTGTTTTTGTATTGAATCTTATGCAGTATTATAACATTGCAAGAGACCTAATATCAATATATAGATGAGATACTGAAAAAGGCATTTCTTTATAAAATTTTAGTTTAGTTGACCTGATAGAAGCCATTTTTTAAGAATAGATAGTTTCCCAGCAAAGGCGTGAAATCTAGCATACAATATTTCTGCTTGCTCATTATGTTGACTTTTTTTAATATTTCACGATAAATTTTATGTCTAGTTGAGAAATATACATCTTGTTCATAAATACAACGATCTGTTTGCTTAGGGAGAGTAAAATGATTTTAGGTGGCCAAGTGGTTGAAATTTTAAAGTATCGGTTTGATTGCTTTGCAGTAAGCGTCCAGGATTTACGGCATAAGTTCAACTCCCTTCGAGCTCATGTTTTATTTTCAATCTTTCAAGATCAATAGATAAAGAATTTGCAGTGTACAGATGTTGATTTTTTTATGTATATCTCACTTTCATTTTCTCTATATGTTTAGTAAAAGAAATCCTCTGTGATTACAGTTGTGGAGGGACGTGTTCCCTCTGTCAGGACTAAAATATGACCTAAACATGCTGTACGCCATGAAAGCGTCTCTACGATTCCATCAAAACGGTGAGAGTCTAAAGCGAGGCTTAGAAAACTTTGGTTAACAATCCGTTATTGTGCATCACAACCTGTTGTTGAGGAGCGTATTTTTTTGATGTCTTGAAAATACTACAAATGTCTGAGTCAGTGGTTTCCAACTTATGGATCAGGATCACCGTAGACTTCTCAGAGGCTAGTGAGGACACAGCATATCACCATGGAGATATTTCATAAAATTTTAAATGTTCATGAATAGATCATGCATTACGTCATAGACCTAAAGCGACAGAACACTATCTATTGCCACGAAAATCTGAATAATATTTTTCAAGGGAAATATGAAATATTATGTCCGCTCCACTAGAATTTATCCGTATTGATTATATGTTTACTTAAGTATGAAAAAGAAAAGTCTCATAAAGTGTTGTTGATTTGCTAAAATAAGTTGGGCAGCTAAAAGCTAGGGTACAGTTTACCTAAGTCAATGAAGAACCTTTTAATGAGCCGTAGTATCGGCAGCTCACATTCTGTCCCTGGTCACCGATTTGAAATATATCGAAATAAATCGCACTGAAAATTTTATTTTAGCTCTTACTAGTTTCTTTACGTGGTTAACTTTACTACTGTAACCAGCGGGATGTAATTCGCAATTAGCTCGCAGAATAATAAACAAACAAAATAGTCATTGAAGAGATATTTTAAGAAAAGAGAAAACTGTGTAACTGAATATCTCTACAGAAACTGTTGCTTAGCAACAGCCTCGTAGATGCTTAAGATACTTGATGGATTAACTATCTAAAATTAATGGTTAACAAAAATTTGTGTTTCATTTTCATATTTCGAATTATAATGTTTTTCGGTAGGTTTGATATCTGATCTTCATCACAGAACGAAAGCATGGTCAAGGACATGAATGCTGGACCGGGCGGCGCGTTATCTTTCAGCAGGACACTTCATTTCACGTTCCTCCAGTTTAATTAACAGTAATGATATCTTCTTTCTCTCTAATTATCAGATTTTTGATATTCCACCTGTTCAAAAGTGAATAACCCGAAAGGATGTGTGTGTCTTCTCGCAAATAAAGGCAACTAAAACAATGAAAGAAAGCATATTGTATGTTACCAAGTCTCTATGTATTGTACATAGTATGTGTGTACAAATACATCAGTAATCTAGAGGATAGGAGTATGACTAGGCGTATATAATGAAAACTCCTTTGTTCGAGTGCTGTCTGGTTCTATGTGCAAAACCAGGGAAAGATATCTCATAAAAAAACTGAGAATAAAGCGATCTAAAAGAAATGGAAATGTTAAAAAGAGAAAAAGATTCCTCTCTAAATATGAGGTCGCATGTCCTAAAAATCATAATCCCATAATTTATCATTTCTTTATTCCTTTCATGTTAGATTTGAAAAGATGTCTTTGGACGTTTGATGCACTGGCATCTTTTAAATATTAAGAGCATAATCGGACTTTTTCCTGTTTAACAAAGGCTACTGTGAGGGGAGATGCAGGGGTAAGTTACTGCATTTAATTCGTCCATTTAGAACAACAAATAAGAAAATCTGCTGTAGAGGTCTGCTGTGGAACGTTTTGAAGAATCAATCATATACAGCAAACAGTAATTATATTTTGATAATCACATTTCTAGTTCAAATGAGAAAACAATGAAACATGTTTAGTTGACTTGGCGTTTCGGTTTAAAATACACTGTGAAGGGAAATGAAGTAATAAAATACGAAGAAAAACATAGATAAACAAAAAATATCGAATCTGTTGTTCATCAAAGTAAGCGGTGTTGCTTAGTTTTGGATCGAATGAATGACACGAGCAGGATTCATATTTCAGATAACACCAAAAGGAAATAATCAAACCCGGCTTAGTGTATTTCACTATTTTACCGCTGTTATAATTATCTACACTCTGTTACGTATTTGCCATGTAGAGCTGCTGAATGGGAGGTAAGCCACCGGCGTTTAAAAACATCGACGATATTTCCAGTATTGATTAAAGTCAATTCATATCATTGATGCCGTTAATGGCCTCCAGGAAGCTATGACGCCACAATGACTCATTTCTCTGTCCTCTGAAATATATAGCCTTGTGACTATATCAGAAATTAAAAACATCAAATATAACAGAACATGAGTAATTTCTGAACGGTTTTCCTGTTACTTACTGACATAGAAGACCTCAGTATGATTAGCTAACAAAACACTTTCATTACAGATACAGTCGTGTGGTCGCTTCGAGTAGCAAACAGCCCCTTTCAGAAAACCTAGTGGTAGAACGTAATACAAAAGAAATGTCTATAGACAGAAACGAATACTGGCTAGAAGATGCGAACTATCAGCTCCGTCTTCCATGCAGCAATGTCGATTTAATAGGGCAGCCGATATATGTGAATAATGTATATACTGCAGGAAAAACTATTCATGATGTATTAAAAATAACTGTATACAGAAAAATATATCGCTGGGAGAATAATTGTATCCGAAAGAAGATATTTTCTGTTCATTCACATGCGGTAAACGTAACTTTACAAAAAGGTTGTGACGTCATCAATCCCTAGCTTTCGGTGGGTGATACGATCTTGAACTGTCACGGCGTCCAGTTGTCGGTAGTATCGGCTATGTCACAGATCAGCTCCTTGTTTACAACTTAGTTCCCCCCTGTCTCTCTCTCTCTTTCTCTTTCTCTCTTTCTCTCTTTCTCTCTCTCTCTCTCTCTCTCTCTCTCTCTCTCTCTCTCTCTCTCCTCTCCTCTCCTCTCCCTCTCTGTCCACGTCATCTTCCGTCTCTCCATCTCTCCCGTCACTCTCCCTCAATAGCCAACAAGAAGCTCGTTTACCTTCCCCCACTTTTCCTAACATTACCACAGCCAAAACTGTTTTTCTATGCCGACTGGGCATCAGTATCCGATATGTAGGAATTTCTTCACACTAGTTTAAAAACTTAGCTTACTCAACAACCTCCACAAGAAACTATATAACATTTTACGTAGTAGCTCTACTCTTCTCTCAGCTCCAAGATGAAAAAAGTAAAGAGAAGTCTAAAGAGAAAAGCAGTGGCACTCACACACATACGTCCACGCGCACACATACACACACACAGATGCAACTATGCTCTGGTATATAGCTATGTGTGTGCGTTACTAGCACACAGCCTAAAAATAAATATACATCGCACAGAAAGTTATTTTAAAATAATCATTTTGTTGAATAAAACCTATGGGGGTTCAAACTGAATTCAGGGACAAAGAACTGCTATCGAATTTCACTAGCATATTCGGATTGATTAATCTATTCGGAGTCTTCTTTAGTACGACGGTTTGAAGCTGAGACAAAACTGGCTCGTAGCTATATAGGAAAATAGTATTTCGTTTTCACAGGGGTAAGCTAATTTGCTTACTGCTGTTAAGAAATTTCAGTGCTTCAATACATCATAAAACTGCTGTATGTTCTTAAACACTGGCATTGCATTTCCCTAATTATGTTTAGTAAACAGATAATTTTGTCTTATGTACCAGACAAGATTCAAACAATATATATCTATATCTATATCTATATATGTGTATATATATATATATATACATAGAATATACACTATATATACATATATATACATATATAAATGCAATATATATACAATATATATACATATATATATATATATACATACGTATATATATGTGAGTGTGTATATATATATGTGTGTGTATACACATATACATATATATATATTTAAAATGTAATTTACATTCAGTTGAATTAGGTACTTAAATTGAGGCACCTTTTTAGGACGAACTTATTTGCACACTCAATCAATATTAGGTGAGTATCAAAATCTAGACAGAAATTTCCCACCCAACATTCATGCAGACGGAACGATCAAACTTAGCGAATATATCCTCTCTTGTTTCTTCAGCCATATACTCTATATAAATATACTTTTCAAATATTTCCAAAATGCAGACTCCAGGGTAGGTGAGTTAAATATTAATGTGTAATAAATATGTGTAAGTGTCAATTCTTTACGGCCGTTTCGAGCGGCTCCCTCAATTGGTCAATGAAGGCATCATTACAAAGAAATCCGTTCTCATCAGATGACCGCGTAGACCTCAAGCATAAAGGGCAAGTTAGATATTTAAACATTTATATCATAAATACAGACCAAATATTTACAATGATTCTGCTGCTAAATTTTTTGGCAGAATGAAAGAGGACAGTACAGTAACAGACAAGTAGTCGGGTGGATGAATGGGAGTAGTGACCCCGTCATCTACACATTGAAGACACTAGAGAGGATGTAATCTTCATAACATCTAAAATTAAATCTTTAAGGACTTATAAATTAATTAGTATCATGACAGGCCTTTCTACTATCTCATAAAATGGAACTTTGGATGTAAAGTTCCATTTCCTTCCCACGCCAACGCTAGCCTATGCTAATTTCTGGCTTGTCTGTTGCTGTATTGTCCATTTTTCATTCTGCCAAACAATTTAGCAGCAGAATCATCGTAAATATTTGTTCTTTATTGATGATATGAATATGTTTAAATATCTAAACTGTCCTTTATGCTTGAGGTCTATGCGGTCATCACGGTTTTTTTGTAATGATGTAATGCTTTCATTGATCAATTAAAGAAGTCGCTCGAAACAGCCGTAAGGAATTGACACTTACACATCTTTGTTAGTCATTTATATTTTATATACAGGATGCGTAAGGTATTTGAGGACAGTTGTATACTTACACAAACACGACTCTTAGAAACAAACAATAATGCTTTTTTACTGAACCAGAAAAGTAATATATATATATATATATATATATATATATAACATGTAGAAATACAAAGTGTCTGTTTTGGTTTTGCAACACTCCATTCTAGGTCAACATGATAATTCAAACACTCAGTACAGCTTGTTTTCAATGAATGTAATTTATTGTAGCTATTATCAACATTCACTTGTTAATAATTACATTTTTAAAATCAAAATAGCATTTTTAGTATAATTTCATAAACGATTACTTCACTTTTGTTTGAAAAAAAGTGGTACGTATAACTTCAATCTGGCATTTAAATAATAACTTAATTACCAGAAATAATTAGACAATTTAATTGCATATTTCTTTTACAAATTTTACATGCCAACGTTTATTTCCTTTATTCATACCTGTATAATTTGCTGTACGCCAAAGCTTGGATTGGTAGAAGCAATATAATCTTAATAACATCATCGCCTTGGCATTTTATGACTGATTTACTCGGAATGTGTTGGTATAGTTGCACCAATATAGTTAACCGCAGTTGATTGGTGATGTCTATGAGTTATAAAGATTTTGATATTAGGGGTTACAAGACTCGTGATGAGGGTGTACACACTGCAATATGATAATCGATATAAATCATAATTTATCTCATCTCATCTAGGATGACCTAGATGAAATGAGATTATATAACGTATTAAGATATACGCCTATGAATTAATGCGTAAAAAGAGATGTATATATATATATATATATATATATATATATATATATAACTGAAATTATTCAAACAAATATAATGGCACCAAGAACCAAGTATGTATGAATTTGCCATGGGTTGAATACCATGTTTTCGTTGCACTATAAGTGAATGTTAACAAAACTCCGCAGGTACAAGGAAAAGGGTGAATTTGTGGATGACCCTCCCAACGGAAACACGCTGAAGTAGAGTAAGTTCAGATGCAATTATTATTAGAGAATGGTCACTTATTATTTATATATGGACGTCTAATACTGTGACACTGTAGGTGATAAACCAGTAGAAACACCACCAGAGACTGTGCAGGGATTTATCAGAGGAACTTGTAAAATTTTATGATAGAAAAATGAACCACCTAAAACTACAAAAGAAAGAAAAATTAATGAATAATAATAATGAAACACTAGAAACACATACAGATTAGAGGCCAAACAGAGATATACAAATAAATTACGAGGAGTACAAGCAAACTTATGAAAGCAGAAAAGTTTAGGAATGAATAATATTATAGACGCGTCAAATTAATAGTCAGAGCAATAGCAAATGTAAAATAATTTGAGAAAAATAACATCAATAATGTAACCGTGTCAGAAATAAATTTTAGTTATAATACTCTTAAATGAAAACTAACAATCAAAAGCAAAAGTCATAGTAAATGACAGAGCGTCCATACTCTATGAAATGACAACATATATTGGACACTAATGTAAGTATCAATGCTATACATGAAAACAATTAAGATATCACCCACAATATAATGAAGAAAGATCATATTTTTTATAACTGCAACTGGAAAATATGAATTGCAAAAGTAAGAAAATATCTTAAAAATAAAAGTGGAATCCTTCTATAAAATAATACAAATCAGAAAATAAAAACTATCAATTTTTCTTCAAGGAAGCCAGCACTTAGAAAACAGATGTCCAAGAGACAAGAGTTTATAACGAGAGAAAAACAATACTAGAAACTCTGCTAACTAAAACAAAAGGATGCTATTCTAAAACGGTGGCAAGTAGGACTTCCACATAGAGAAAAATGGAAACCGTTAACATATTGGAATTAGAGAGAAACATGTTGAACATTTCCTGGGGAGCTGAATGATTCGAGTGTGCAGCAGAACATTAAAGCCTTCCCACATGAAACTAACAAAAGCTAAAGTGAAACAAGAACTAACAAAAATTGTTTCTGGCTCTTAAGTTTTAGCCAAAAGAGAATTCATCCACAAAATGGTAGACTGGTAGTGTGAAAACAGGGGAAGTTAAGGCAGCATTGCGTAATGCCTAAAATAAGATGGTGTTTTAAATGTACTCGAAAATAAGGAATGTTGAAACGGCCATTCTCTAGTACAGGGAGACCAAGGCAAACAGTCAGATATTGTAGTTTAAGACAAACAGAAAAGGGCGTGCTTTCTAACCAATATATTATTCCGAAGAGACGATACATTTAAGAAACTTTCACAAATTATTCAAACAGAACTATATGGAGATTGTACACAAAAATGGTCGGCGTAAGAAAAGAAATTTTGTGGATGGTGAAAAATATGCAGACAAATATATAACCAAAACCTCAGGACATACCGATATGGAAAACATACAAAAATGAACAGTACACCTGCAATAACACGACGAGTCATGTAAACATATGAAGCAGGGGACTTGAAATACAGTAGAAAATATAGAAACCAGGGAGTAGCTCGGCACGAAAACCCAAGACAAGCAGTGCTACGCTTGGTAGTGCAGTGAAATCACAGTTATAAAACTGCACATAAAATAGCACCAACCATAATAGCAGCAGTATCAGTAGGACCAGTCGTAATAGTAGAGAAGCAACAGCAGCAGCACCAGCAGCAGTGGCAGTAGTGGTGGTGATGGTCGTAGCGGTGGTGGTGGTGGTGGTGATGGGGTAGTGATCATCGTCGTCATGACGATGGTGGTGGTAGTGGCGGCATTAGTAGTAGTAGTAGTAGTAGTAGTAGTAGTAGTAGTAGTAGTAGTAGTGTCAATAATAATGTTATTTGATGAAGAATATGTTCATAGTATGATATCATGTTAATGATATAGTAAAAAGAAG
>NC_068983.1:33762605-33764764 GCF_001194135.2 Octopus bimaculoides | reverse complement strand
ATCATGTTAATGATATAGTAAAAAGAAGAAGAAGAAGAAGAAGAAGAAGAAGAAGAAGAAGAAGAAGAAGAAGAAGAAGAAGAAGAAGAAGAAGAAGAAGAAGAAGAAGTTGCTAATGATGATGATGATGTTGACGACGACTACGACGACGACAACGATGATGACGATAATGACGATGATGATGGTGATGATGATGATGATGATGATGATGACGACAATGATGCAGAATAACAAGAATGAAAATAATAAACTCCATAATGAGATCAATTTACGGAACAGCTGAATGCACATTCGGTTTTGATGCCCATCCCAAAGAAAAACAAATGTTATGCATAAGAAATTACAATAGAAGAAAGCAATATCCACCATAGCTAAGATGGCTGCATGAATCTCTATGTTTGCAATATCTGACGTATTCGTTACTTACATTAATGATTCCGCTTGGCGATTTTAGTAATTTCAAGATAATAACTTACATAACAAGACAAAAAGAAAAACCAAGAACAAAGTGTTAGAAACAGAACATCTGAGAAAGCTATTACCACTATGACGCAAACAAGAGGTACTGGGAAAGAAAGAAACAAAACTGTTTGATATCAAACTAATTCAACTGGGAAGAAAGAGAAATAAATAAGGATCGCACATAAACTATTGCTGAAGTCATTCGGTCTACCAGATAACAAATGTATATTTGTAAAGAAAACAAAAAAATAATAACAAACCGTTTTCTCGTGTGAGAATAACGCATCATTGAAACTTATACTTCCATAAAGTTTAGGTTAAACGTGGACAGAACTTTAATTAAAAACCTGTTTACTGCAACACTCATCATGCCGTTGTGATATATAAAATATAGATGAATAATATAAAATATCGATGAATAAATGATATCGTTTTTAAAGATGACATATTCACACGGAGTTACATTTAGATCTATTTCTCTCTCTTTATTCGTCTATTTGTATATCTATATTACACACACAAACACACGCTAACATTTATATACATGTATTTTATATGTACATAAGATTGTTTCGCTTATTCAAAATAATAGCAATAGAACAGTCACTGATGAGGCAACTGAATATTGAGACAAGAGTCACATATATAAAATTCGTTCGGACGGGAACTTAGTTTGCACTGACGGCTTACTCAGTTGCTAGAAAAAGGCGTATATGTAGATTCGAGTGTCAGCATACATCGAAACCGTTCTTAATGAACATTATCTTTCTTACTGCAAGAGGTGTTCCCATCCGTAACTGTGCTGTCATCAATTTAATAACTCATTTTCCGTTTCCTTACTATATTTACTGTATTAAGTTAATTACGTGCGCACATGACAGAAGTTTCGAATTGAAATTTCCCACCGATGTAACTTTCTTGTCGATCGTATTGCATATTGTTGTCGGAAAAGCTTTCTTTCATATACGCGAGACCAGCAGCTACCCACGATTCACAAAGCTTTGCTACACATTTGCCTCTTTTAAAGCTGCCTCTATTTTTTTCCGATGGAACATCACAGGCGTTTACGAAGTTCTACTAGTACTGTCGCATATGGATTCCGAAAGTAAATTATCAAAAAGTCAGCATTTCTACCAATCCTCAGAGCCGGATTACAATATTTTTTTATCAATCCAAAATTGAGGGAAAAAGTAAACATTTTTATGGCTGGTATTGAAAACGTAAAGACCCGATGCCGACAAATCATTTCATCATATTATCAAGGTGTGTAATATATGAGAGAATAATCATAGAAGTTAACAGAGAAAAATTTGCTCGTATCACGGTAAGAAATTATAGGCAGACAGCATGCTGCAAATTAATTCAAATATATGGTGAACAGGACAAGTCACAATCTGTTGCAGGTCAAAAAGCAGGTTAAAGAAAGGCAGATTTACATGTGAAAATAAAAGAATCATGAAGCTTTCGGTTTTACACGTGAAGTCATCAGTATATACGATAAACATTTACTCTTTCTTTTTTTTATTTTCGCATTGTAACAAGAAGTTCATATGATGCAATAACTGGAATCAAAGTATACGGTCTGAAGGAAGTAACTGAGAAAAATCTTGAATGCAAATATAATAGTATTTAATGCTCCTTTGCCTTTTTGAGCAGGAGGTAGGAATATATTTGTGCCCCCCCCCCGCCATATGTAT
>NC_068983.1:33756390-33762526 GCF_001194135.2 Octopus bimaculoides | reverse complement strand
TATATATATATATATATATATATATATATATATATTTGTGTGTGTGTATACTACATACATATATGAGTGTGTGAGAGAGAGTGTATATGTGTTTCCAGACGGTCACAAATAAGAGAGATCAAACAGATTGAAATAATATAATTTGTGCACTTTTTGTAGTGATTCCCAGTAGCAAAGGCATTCGATAGTCCGAGAGAATTGAAAGAAATTACATATGTAAGTGTTAAAATAGTATTGATACGGAGATTTGATAAGGAAATCTGATGAAAGGCATGTGAGATGAAAAGATATAAACGGAAAGAGAATTGAAAAATTTCGAGAATATCTTCTAGGGAATCTGAGAAGTCAACAATAGTATTTGGCTTTAGGGATCAGAAAAGGAGATATTAGATAAGAATCGCTTCTGTCAAAATGCTTTTGCTTTCACGATTCACAAAGGTTTACTATGCATGTGCTCTTCGTGCCGATTAGTATGTGAGTTTAACATCATCTTGCGATCTTGTAACATAATATGAATCTGTGAATGGAAAATTCTTTTAAACGATAACATAGCTATTCATTCCTTACAGCCAAGTGTATGTTGAAAGTAGTGCAAATATAATTATTGTATAAAACAACTCCGAAAATCATGTACTGGATTTATTTCAGTTTAGAACTTATAAATTCGCATGTCGCTAACCTATACCGGCGCCTTTCCACTGCGTCCCCACAGAAAAATCTACATTCATTTGCCGTGACTGCACATTATTTCCTGGGCAATACTGTTGGAGCAGAAATATATCTGGTTTGAATTTAGGCACAAGGCCAGCAATTTTGAGAGGCGAAGGCTAGTCGATGCCAACAGAACTTGGCTGGTACGTCTTTGTCGACACTAGGGAAATGAAAAGTTAAGTTGACGTCAATGGAATTGGTAGCTACATCTTAAAAAGCCGATAAAATATCTTTTGGTATCTTTGTCGAATTACTAATGACACTAGCAAATCTCAAAATGGTGACGATTCCATTATTCTTAGTAAGACATCTAAATTTACTTTAACTAAATTTTTCAATAAAGTGATATAATATTTCTAGCAAATTGAGATTCCACGTATTTTCCATCGTTGACTCGAGGTTTGAACATGTTGATTTTGTGACAGCAGACATATGGAAGTATAAAACAATATTGATTAACAACAGAGCATATGGGCAAAATAATGTAGAAAAGCAGGGATTATATAAGATAGAAGTTATAATGTACAAAATTGAAATCTCTCAAGTGAATGTACAATAGAGTGCATAACATGATATTGGTCCAGGTTCTTGTAATTGAAAAGGATAGCCTATAGCAAAGTCTTGCTTTAATATAAATTTCTACTGTTTTATGCTCTCCTCGTGTTTCCTCTCTCTTTCTCACTTCTATGAAAAATGCTTTCCTCTTTTCAGTTCTCACTTATTTCCTTCACACAAACACACACACAGATACACACAAACACGCACACACTCAAACACGCAAACAAATATATATGCATGCATATACTTCTATCTATCTGACTATATATTTATCAATCTATCTGCCCTGCCCTCTCTCTATATATAATAGCGTATGTGTATTTGTGTGTGTGTGTGTGTATCATTTAATGTAAACTGTATTAGAATAAGACCTACTAAAAGTTTCTTGCCATTAAGACACGTGCTTTAATAGGTTATTCATAATGTGCCAAACCATGAGTTTTAATGGCAAGACATTTTGGTAGGTTTTTATTCTAATACAATGTACATTAAACGATATTTATCTCTCACTGGAAGGAGTACTTTCATTGACGATGTTAACTTAATGGAACCGTACACTATAACTATGTGTGTGTGTGTGTGTGTGTGTGTGTGTGTGTGAGAGAGAGAGAGAGAGAGAGAGAGAGAGAGAGAGAGAGAAAGATTCTGTGTGTGTACGTGTGTGCGTGTAGGCAACTGTGTATTTAGCGACAGAGAATGAGTGAGAAGATGCAGCAAGATAAAGGAGCAATTTGAAAATATTACGATTCTACTTATCGTCTGTATATAAGCATAAACCAACTTCCAAGAAGTGTCAGCGACTCATCAATCATAATACAGCGGCTTAATTCCGTTAGTTCCTTCCTTACTGTCACTACCTTTGTTCTTTGGAGCTAAAACAAAATTGTTGTTCTTATATAGAAAACAGCTAACAGATATGTGCTTATGTATTGCTGGTGTGCATTAAGGATTGACCGGGCTAGAATTAATAACGTGTGTGCACACTGAACAACGAATATCAAAATAATGATGTATACACTTATTTGTAATGTGTTCTTGCAGACTAAGATGAAAATAGCACCCCTTCTTCTCGACTTATGACTGAGCTCCGTTCCAACTGACAGGTCGTAAACGCAACTGATGCTTGAAAGCCACTAAGTGAGCGACAGTGGATGCCAGGGTCTCAGGAAAGCCCGCGTTGCCAGATGTTGCTATAGTTGTCGTAAGCACAGCTGCCCAACGTCCGAAAATCGTTCTTTATTTATTTATTCTTTTTTTGTGGTATTAAGTGTGGATGGTCGTAAGTCGCATAGGTCATAAGTCGAGGAGAAAGTGCATTGACCGCAGAATTTTCTCTAAGAGAAAACATTCTGGCAGTAGACATTATATGTAAAGACACAAACTCAATACAACGTCTGCAGATTCTCAGACACTGTTTCGTCTTAGTTTTGACTGCTTAATGACAGACATCGCCTCGATC
Source organism: Octopus bimaculoides (assembly GCF_001194135.2). NCBI lineage: Eukaryota > Metazoa > Mollusca > Cephalopoda > Octopoda > Octopodidae > Octopus > Octopus bimaculoides. The sequence goes on along the minus strand of NC_068983.1, from coordinate 33,759,798 downwards.
CTTTGAATCTATACAGGAACCTCCATTCTTATATAACAAACAGCTCACAAATTATTTTCTACGTTGTGTGATTATACAGAATTAATTTCGGCTCGGAAATCCTCACCACACATCTTCTCTTTGTTCTCTTGTAACACTGTATGTAGTGTAAATAAGCGTAGCAAGCAATATAAAATATCCTTTTAGAGCACCAATATCTAAATTGTTGTACTATCGTGCTGGCAGCATCGTCTTTGATAAATATTTATTCTCAAAGTCAAACATTGTATAGTTAAACAATATTCTCATAGGAATGTAGCCAAGCACTATCATAGTGAATATATTTGTATGTATACTCATACATATCCAGACACTAACTTACACCCAGGTACATACACACATAGTCGCATTATATATATATATATATATATATATATATATATATATATATAGATATATTATATATGCATACACATGTATATATTTATATAAATATATATAGAGAGAGAGACAAACCAAAGTGTACGTAAATATATATATATATATATAAAATACAAAATGGGACCAGAATGCAAAACATCCAAACAGTTAGGCCATACAAAAAAGAGACAACAAAACATACATATAGGTGATACAAAGAAAAGAAGGACGGGTCATCCTCAGTTGAGTTCCAGATTATTTTTGCAAGTTCGGCTAGTTATACTCGAGATTGCTCCAATCTGGCCAGCGCCAACGAAAAACTAAGCTGAGCGCATTAGATTCCTTGGAAGAAAGCAACGGATGTATACGAAAACAAGTACGGAAAGTAAACGGAGAATGTTACACAAATACAAATGACAGGACAAAACAGCAGGTGTCTTTCGACTCCGGACGAATAAAACTAAGCTGGTGTGTGTAGAAATAAGGCCTTACGGCAGGGATACGAGATTTCACAGGCACAGGAAGAATATAGATGTTGCACAGACGACGGCCGAACGAAGAAAGATCAGCCTTGGCCGACCACTGGTCACGTGGGAAAAGAAGAGAGAGGTAGAGGCAGAGGGACAGAAGAATTAAGGAGGAGCGAGAAAAAATGACGGAGACACAGTGAAGTGAAATGAGGAGGAAAAGTGAGCAAGAAGAGAAGGCAGGGAAATGTGAGAGGGGGAACGAAAGAACGAAGAGTGGATGGAACGAATAAGCATGAAAGGGCTGATAAAAAGTAAGAATAGATTCGTACAAGATATATATATTATCTAAATCGTACAAGATATATATTTATTTAAGTCGTACAAGATATATATTTATCGTAACATACACTGATCTTTGGATACATACTAAAATAATCTTAACGCCTGGAAAGGACAACCCCTCTTACTTTGCTAGTTAACGTTATGTCCCACTCACTTCTAATTGTTAAACAAATGGAGAAAACAGTGTAAATGATCACCAGCTTCTAGAAAGCAAGATCCGCTATGGACTCACCCTTCGTATTAAAGACATTCTGCGAAGATATTTTGGTGAAGCTAAACATCGTAAAAAGGATTCTACGGAATCTATCATGGGAAACTCTTGCCGAAAATTCCCACCCACAAGCTCTATGCATCTCCCCTCTGTTGAATAGATGTATTCTTATTAGATCGCATCATCGTCGCGCGGATTAAATGAGCTCCTTCTCAAGAATTCTCAATTATGTTTGCTGTGCCTTAGGAGTCAAGCATTTCCCCCTAAACTTTTACTTTTATATAACCCTTTATTCCTTTCTAAACGCTGTATTCTCTTCTAAAATTTCACAGTCACGCATCATCCAAACGATAGATTATACACACTAAACCTGCAATGAATTCAAAAACATCCTCAAGAGCGACCGTTCCAGTCGAGTTCAATCCAATTGCAAAAACAGCAAAAACCGTGTAAGTTCTATTCATATTAAGAAAATGAAATTGCATTACTCAGCCTGGTACATGCGTTGCGCATGTACTCGTTTCCAGTCTTAAATCTAACAATCTCTGAAGATATCTCTTGGAAATTTCACATTTTAACATAGGTGACAGCGCATAGCTGAAGCTAGCCCTGATTTCCAGAGCCAGAAAATTGTCTACACCCCAACAACCGTTGATAATCTGCAAAGCTCAAGTGAGGTTGACAATGCTGTGTTGCTCGCTCCATTAGAACATGGGAAACCGCTTCATACACAGTGATTCGAGATCAATGATTTCAAATAGAACAAACTAGAATTTAGTTATAATGGCTAGAATAATATGCATATCATGTGATTGCTCTGGCGTGTTGAAGCAGATTAATAAAGTTTTATTCTCAGCATAGTGTTCATTGCTAAGAAAATTGATAACAGTAGTAAGGTATAGGAAGGCAGAGGAGTATGGGATAGGCTTCTTTTGATGAATGGCCAACATAAATTGGAGGCGAGCCAAAATCAACTTGTATATTTTTCTTAGGACAAAGAGAGAGGAGCATGTAAAATATCAGATAACTATTCTAAGAATCCCGCGATGAAATATGCAGCCTGTGTAAGAAATATTAATTAGTACATTCAAACTACCTTGAATATATTGCGTATAACACCAATGACTGCGGTAATTGTCCCAAGAAATCATCTCGTGCAGACGAAAAAGGATAAAAAGTACAGATAATATCAACTGAGGATACTTCATCAGAACTGGCGAATATGATCTGTGCATTTTAGCATTTGTCGTCTGCACGAGATGATTCCTCGGGAGGGTTACCGCAGTACTAGGCGTTATAGCAGCACATCCAAGTTAGGTTTGATGTGCTAATTAATATTCATAACAAAGACAAATTCCATCGCTAATAACTAATTTATACACAGCCTACCAGCTTTTCTTGACATCACTTGTAATTTAGCCTACGCTAAACTGTATTGGTTTAGCTAAGTTCCGGACACGCACTTGGTGTCTCACTGCCTGTTGCAGATGATCCATCGAAATCACGTGAACAAAAGTGCTATCCGCCCGTGTGAACGGAATATTATCAACCAAACTTATTTGTGCTTTTCAGATCCGAAATGAAAGATTGTCTATACCCTCATAACGAACGCTTGTCTCATCCAATGTTTACTGCATTCATACGGCCGCATATTTTGAAGTAAATCTATAAAAATTATTATGGTTCATCGAGCCCACGGAAACAGCCGTTAGATTTATCACACCTTTCCTCCACCTCTTTAATTTTCTCTGTTGTTTGTCCTCGGTGTAAGTTGGACCTATAATATAAATATCTATATATTTAAACTCAAAAATTAATCATCTGAAAGTCTCTATCGTTTGCTTTTTTCGTTTTGCACGTATACATATAAACATATTTTGTATTTCAAACCCAAATTACTGTATTTGATATATTTAATTCATTTAATTTGTTTATCCGCATAATTGCCTCTCTGTCTCTCTCTTTCTCTATCTATCTATCTCTCTA
>NC_068983.1:33754155-33756067 GCF_001194135.2 Octopus bimaculoides | reverse complement strand
ATTAAAATATAACATAACATTCAATGAATATAATATAGTACAGGATAACGTTAAAAATTATTCAAGAACAAAAAAAACAACAATTTGTTTCGACTTATATACATCATTTGATCTATAAACAATTCATATTCACGTATATCAGTCTCTTCGGGTTTTGGTTTAAAAAAAAAACATGAAATTCCGTGCCAGATTGTAAAAAAAAAAAAATTGATTCAAATAACTATGTTTTGGAGCGTAAGCGTTAACGTTTCAACTACATAACAAGTACAATTTTTAAAAATTAGAACTGACAAAAATAATTAAGTAAATAGAATCTACATCTATCGAAATATATTTCTATATATCTCAAATAATATTAATCCAAATTCGTTTGTGTCAAAGACATTCTTTGGCTCTTTTTAATATCATACACCATATATAAGCATATAAATGAATTAAGTATCAGGGTTTTAATTAAGTTTGTCTCTATGCACACGTAGTTGTTACACACACACACACACACACACACACAGACACACACACACTCACACACACACATATATATATATTGTATGTCTATATATACTTATATGTATACAACAGATATTTTGCCTGGGAGTTTTGATTGATAGATTGATAGACGAAGCGTTAAAGAGACAGGCAGACAGACTCAACGGGACAGAGACACCGAAAGATTCTTTGCTATATCTGATTGGGATCTTCTTTCTCAGATAGCGTCCTATTAATAAATATTGTCATGATTTAATCTATTTCTTTTTATATACCAGTCAGACGAGTACAAAACCCCTCATAATCAAAAATATTTATAATGATGTTTCTGACTAAATGGTTTTCTTCTACGAATAATCTTCTCTGTGAATACTTGAAGACGTTTCTGTTTTTTTCTTTTTGTTTTTTTGTCTCACTTATAAAATATGTTTGTATTATGCTATATTAACACTGTTGAGATTTAATAATATGTACGTGCGTGTATATATATATATATATATATATATATATATATATATATATACGTGTGGTTGGGGTGTATGTATATACAGTCATATATATATATATATATATATATATATATATATATATATACATGTATAGGCGCGAGTTATGCTTTTTGGTAAGAAGTAATATCAGAGGCAAGTGCTTCTATTGCTTCGGGCCGGCCTCAGAACTGCAAATCCTTTCGGTAAACGGTTTCTGAGAGAACCACGGCGCACGCACACACACACATATACACACACACATTTATGTATTTACGTATGCATATGCCTTTGCGTTTGCACCCCCCCCCCCCCCCACTACCTCGCCAACAACCACACTGAACAACCAGTGTAATCTAGCAGTTCAGTTAAGCACCGATAGAATAAGTACTGGGCTGAAAAAAAAAGCCTTGCGATAGATTTGTTCGACTAAACCTTTTAATTCGGTGCACCAGAATGGCTACAGTCCAGTCACTCATAAAAGAGATAAAACAAAGACGCATACATAAATTATTTATGTATAAATTTCATTTAGTTGACCGGAATTAAAATTCATTGAATCTATATAATTGGCCAAATACAAAGATGTCTGAAGCTACTGGAGACTATTTTCTTTTTCGTCGAAAAAGTTTATGAATATGCCTGTACTTGCATATGTGTTTATGCCATATATTTTTTATCTAGATGGTTGTGACTGTGTTTTCAGTATATAGAATATATATATATATATATATATGGGAGAATATACAAAAAATAACAACAGACGAGGACAGGTGGTGTAAATAACAAAAGTATATATTAGTATGACGCTCGGGAATACGGAAAGTCTTTGACGTTTCGAGCTACGCTCTTCAACAGAAAGAATACGGAGACAAGGAGAAAAACACGGAGAAAAAAATTGAATAGTGTTCAGTCAACGGTCAATCATAATATATATA
>NC_068983.1:33749425-33751925 GCF_001194135.2 Octopus bimaculoides | reverse complement strand
TGCAACAATACCTCAGGTTTTCTTTCTCGTATAAATTTCATCTTTCACAAATCTTATTTGCGGAAATAATGACAAAAACAAATATACGTAAATGTGTAAATCATGTAACCGAAAGTCAATGGGTGCATAAATGAATGGTATGTATAAAAGTAAACATGTGTACTTCGAATTTGACCTGTAGAATTTTGTCGAGACAGTAATCCACAAAAGAAGAGTATTAAGAGATGTCGAGAATCAAGTGCAGAGTTGATGCGATTTGATGCTGTAATATTATGTCTTTGACTGTAGCTTCCCATAATCTGTTAATGTGGCATGAAGATATCTCCTTGATTGAAGTTTACGTGTGCGGTTTCTGGAAATAGTTTCATTCAGGGTCCGTGCGCATATGAAGATGGAATTTTTGCAGTAGTTTACCTAAGATATTTGAATATTTCACAAGAATATATCGTACCTAGGAAATGTCATCTGAAACTTAGCAACACTTCAGGCAGGTAAACAAAATTCGAAGACACTTTCTTTAAGTATTTAAACAAGAATGATTGATCATAGAACTAAACCAATGACTTTTGAATGAAAGCAATATGTTGTGTAAGCATTCTTATGTCCTAACCTGAACTCATATCTGTGAAATATATTCATTTGTCTATATAACGAATAGGATTTACGTATTTTAATTGAGTTTAAATAATACTTGATGACAAAATTGGCTGCTGATATTTAACTTATAATTGACAATATTCAACGTTCCTATAGTACATTAACATATGTACTATAGTGTTTAATTTGAAGAGAAATACATTAACCGGAATGTCTTGAAATTTCTGTGACACGTTTTCCTGCATATTGTATCACATGTGTATTGTTTGTGCAATCTTTAATGTTTCATACAGAATAACTAATACGCATTCACACATAAGCAACGAAGGATCGAGTAAACACACATACACACACACATACATAGGCACAGATGTGACTTTCTTGGGAAGGAGTCTACTTCTCGACCGCACACAGATACACACACATATATATACACATATATGATGCACTGGTAGTCGGGTAGGGTGTGGAGTTAGCGAATTTGCAGAGAGTCACTCAACTCGAATATTAGGCTGTCAACACTGTCGGGTTCCAGGACAAACCTGGGATTCCTCAGGTGTAGAAAATACAAGTGTCATAACTATTACACTGTAAAGAGGCTTTAGCGACAGAAAATTCTTTATACATCTTTAATCATTCGTTACAATTGTTTCTGTACCAACTTTGTTTGCAACGCTAGTTTATGCAAATATTCGAAGTGAAAATTTACGTAATGTTTATGATTTCAAATATTAAAAAGGCACTTCATCAGATATGCATCGAAGGTGTGTTGTCAGATTGTGCCTCTTCCAGACCTTGTTTTTGGCTTATATCGGGAAGGACCAAAAAAAAAGTAAAAGTGTGGATGTGTGGTAAGTGTGGTAGAGATTCTGTAAGAAGAAGAAGAAGAAAAAGAAGAAGAAAAAGAAGAAGAAGAAGAGAAAGAAGAAGAAGAAGAAGAAGAAGAAGAAGAAGAAGAAGAAGAAGAAGAAGAAGAAGAAGAAGAAGAAGAAGAAGAAGAAGAAGAAGAAGAAGAAGAAGAAGCTAAACAACATAGATAGATTAGCTAGGGCTATATACAACAAAACAGTTTATCTTGGCGTATGCTTGTGGTCGGTCAGTGCAAGCAGTTCCACTGATACCGAAATTCGTTTGATGGGTGAAATTTAATTTGACCAGTAGAAGATATTCATCAGCAACAACTGAAAGTGAAAAGAAGCTGTTTAACAGATAACTTGGAAATTGCCCAGGAATCACATAATGAGAATATTTGCGATGTCTGCAGCAGGGGAATTCTGTGGTTAATGGTAGGGCAGCATAAATCCCCTCCCAGCTAGCAGACTTATTTTGTGAGCGTAGAGAGTGTAGGCAAAGGAAAAGAGAAGCAAAGATAAGCAGAAAAAGAGAAAGAGGAGGCATCTAATAGAGGGCTGTGTCCCAAAAAGTTAAAGCAGAATTTATGAATTTAGAGTTTAATTAAAGAGTGGTCAGGAGAATAATAAACTAAGTTATAACAAATTTGGCTAAACAAATAAAATGTACAGACAGTGAAATGATTAGTCATACATGCATACACACACACACACATACATATATACATATATACATTGAAAAAATATATATATATATACATATATATACACACAATAGTTAAGGAATGGAGTAGATAAACCACTGTTGTACCTAAAACTTGTTTTTTTTTAATATTTACTACGGATTACTTGAAGCTACCTTCCTTCCTACACCTCGAACCCTAGATCTTATTTATATAAATACACACACACATGCATATATATGTGTATGTAATTATGTATATATGTATATATGTGTATATATATATGCATATATATGTATATATGTATATATGTATATGTATATATGTATATATATATATGTGTATATATATATATATATATATATATAT
>NC_068983.1:33746956-33749309 GCF_001194135.2 Octopus bimaculoides | reverse complement strand
TATATATACATACATATCTATATTATATATGCATATATATATATGCTTATATATATATGTATGCATGTATATATGTATATATATGCACTGCCACACACATACACACATACACACACACCCACATACACATGATTACATATATACAGGTTGGCCAAAGGTCACCTGACAGTAAATCAAAACCATTTAATTCCAAGACTTATTTATGTTTAATAATTGAAGTGCTTGTCTAGTGCTCTAAAGAAAATGCCAGGTATGTCGGATGCAATGTTCAATACAAAAAGAAGGTTGAACCATATTATATTCCACTCGCGTGTCTAGTTATTCCGTTTTCTGTGTGGCGGATCAGAGCACCGAATAAGGCCTTGCTTACTGGTGTATTCTTGTGCTTTCTCTTAAGGCGTTGCTGGACAAGTTTTTCATTAGGGTCTTAGTTCTTATTGACCTCATTTGTGGAGCGTTGTGTACCTATCCAACTTCCTTAGGGGTGTAAATGCGTGCTACCTGGTGTATGATTTTGCCTATTTAACTCCGAGTCTCGATGTGTCAAGAGGTGATTAATAATGGGAACCAGGGCGTCCCCCGCTATGCATGAGATATTTATGTACCCAGCCCCTAACCAATCCTTCACTATAGTACTGGGCGTTCTGTATATAGGTGTCTCTATTCGAAGGTAGCTTCGATATTCTTGTGGAAACGGTATTTACGATTGATGTTCCTACCGCCATGGGTTGGCTGAAGTATCTGTTTACTACTACAAGTTATCAATGGTTTTTGATAAGAAGTACACAACCTGTGTTGAGGGTCAACGTAACAACAAGTTTGCTATCTTATGGTTTCTGTCTGTAATAGGTGAGAGCCCATAGTTACTGATTAGGCTTCGAATCCTCTTGCTCGTTTTCTCAAGTTCTACCTTGCTATATTTGAAGGAAGTGAATAAAGCATTGTCCCTATATAGATCACCTCCTATTTCAGGAAAGTCAGACTTTAATAGCTGCAATAGGGACGAAACAAACAAGTCAGTGACTTGGACCGAGGCACATGCACTTATTGTTATAATCAAAATTCTCTGTCCTATCTTTATGAGTCCATAGTTGGTCGCTGAAGATTATTAAGATTCTCCTACCTGTTAAAATTATATCAACTTCCTTCCTAAATAAAGACGCTTTGTTCATGGCAAAGATGAGAGCCATATTTATGAGTATTAGATTAACAGAAGAGTAGCACGAGTTTATATCAGTCTGTAAGAACTCAGTGTGTACTTTATGAGGTAACTTACTAAACATACCGTAGTGTCGGACCAGAGATCCAGTTGTTCAACCTTCTTGAGAATAGGGGGTATTTTGTGTATAATTTGTTTTACTTATGCGGCCAATATCCAATTTGCAAGGACTAATCAGCCTAGTCTGTAGGTTGACGAGAAAATCCGGTTCATGATCTTTTTATGTAATCCTAGATCGATCGAGCAAATATGGCTCCATCCTCTATACATATTCGACTAAACATTATTCAGGCAAAGCTCCAGCATAACCGCGGTCTAATGCCTGGAATAAGTAAAGAATATGTATGTGTGTGTGTGTGTACGTGCGTGCGTGCGTGCGTGTGTGTTTGTGTGTGTGTGTGTCTGTGTGTGTGTGCTTGTGCGTATGTGTATAACTATATGTTTTCTGAAAACACAATTAAGTAGTTAGATAGACAGATAGATAGATAGACGGGTGGAGGGAAGGACAGTCAGACAGACAGCCACATATATACACACACATTGCTGTATATGTGTACGAATGCTTATCTGTGAGCAATTTTATTATTTTCTGGTAGCTTTCTCAGGGAATTCATGTATAATTTACATACAAAATGCATTAATAAGTTCACACAAACACAGGGGGATTCAAAGAAATATAAGACAGAGAATCGAGAAAGACAGGGAGACAGAGACAGAGAGACGGAGACAGACAAATAGACAGTGGTGTGGAAAGCTTGTTACTGTATTTCGATATAGGATATAATTTCTGTTGAAGTTTCTAATTTTATTGTCTACAGACAAACTAACGGAGCGTCCCACAGATTTGTTTCTCTTAGATTGTGTGTGTGCGTGTGTGTGTGTGTGTTATCGGTGCGTTTGTATGGATATATATGCATTTATGTATATCCATATATATATATAAACAATTGCAGCGTGGAAGGTGTTTATAAGCCATTTAAAATAACACACAAAATTCGTTAGATTCACTGTGCAGCACAGAATTTTGTCAGTGAACAGGTCGCGGTCTCAAAGCGACGAAAATATTTCGACAAATTAAATTTAAATGTTGAAGTGAATCTAACGAATTTTGTGTGTTATTTTAAATGGCTTATA
>NC_068983.1:33745851-33746862 GCF_001194135.2 Octopus bimaculoides | reverse complement strand
TATATATATATATATATATATATATATATATATATATATATATATATTTGTAAATATGTATATAATTATATATATAGACAGGGGGAGAATTCACTCCCATCTCAGTTTCTGTAATATCTCTCCTAAATAGACATACATATCCTCCCAGACATACACGTACACACATAAACACACAATACACACACACACACACACGCATATATAGATATATATACACACATATATCCGTATATATATATTTATTTATAAAAGTAGATATATATTATAGGAGTGATTGTATGAATATATACACACGTGTGAGTATGCATATGTATATACGTGCGTGTATGTATGCATGCATGTACATACATATGTAAAAAAGATGTGAGGAAAACATATCCATTTAATCTCAAACATTATTTTAGTTCTTATTAATGTGAATAAATTCGCACGATGTCTGAAATGGAAAAATCTTCACGGTCTAGCATTTTTCTTTGACGAAAACTACAGATATAATTAAGATGTTGAACTTTATTATGTTGAAATATCGATCATTTTCTGTATTTTTCTCTCTTTTTTTGTACATCTGTATATTCCCCTTATCTTTTCTTCTTCTGCAAATGTTATAGTCTCTAGTGAATTATTGCCCTCAAGTTTTAGCATGTAAAACAAATTAAGCCGACCAAAAATAGTTCAGTCTTTTGCAAAATTTGTTCCACCACGAGGGAAGGAATAGACGAAAAGTAAAGAAAGAGTAATATTAAAGCAGAAGTATAGAAAAATAAAAAAAAAATTTTTTAACCTTGAAAAATATTGTGACAGTTATTCAGATATCAAACAAAAAAGAAATATAGACCACTCCTCACCCTGTTTGCTATTGTTAGCTTTGTTCGTCTTTTTCTTCTTGCTCTCATCTCAGTTTCTGTATTATCTCTCCTTCATAAGCATACATATTCACACAGACATACACATACACGCACACACACACACACACTCACACACACACACACACACACATATATAAATATATAT
>NC_068983.1:33737198-33745113 GCF_001194135.2 Octopus bimaculoides | reverse complement strand
TATATATATATATATATATATATATATATATATATATATATATATGCCTATATACATGTATGTGCTTGTATAAAATCGATTTCATAAATCAATCACTGTGAAAATTCTAAAAATACCGATTGTCTCCCTTCAGCGATTTCGTTATTTCTTTATTTCACGCTACATTTTAATTAATTTTCTGCTCTCGTTCTTTGTTCAATTTGTACAAACTGGATTCTTCCAAACAAGTTTAAAAGTTTTAAGTCAACAATAACTATTAATTTTACGTCTGACCCTCAGGCTATTGATAAGTGTGTATGTGTGGGTGTGTTGCAGTAAATATGTTCATGTATTATATGTATATTGGCCAGCAACATTCTATTCTATATGATAGAACTTCGGTCTGATATACATGCAGGCATACGAAAATACATAGATACATACACATACACGCATGCACACACATAATAGAAAGTGAGAGACAGACTGGCAAATGAAAATGACGCTCTGCATAATGGAGCAGAAGACATAGTTAAGATTCTGCTTTACTTTCAGCAATCTGAAGATAGTTAATCCTGACGGTGAAACAAACCCCCACTGCACCATGTCCGACATAACATTCGGTACCCCAGATATCATAGCAAGTATCTACAAAATTACAAGTAACTCAGCTGCAGGCCCCGACAGGCTCCTCACCAGGATCTTGCAGTAGTACCGACATCAACTGGTATTCCCTTTAGCTGTTCCCTGGAGGAAATCACTGGACGCTGGTTATATTCCCGATAATCCCCAGTCCGAGCCACTTGTCCCTATTTTCGAAACGGAAATGGTAACACATTCGCTGCCAGTGAATTATCAACCAATCTCACTTATCTCTTGTATCGTCAAATCATTTGAGATTGTTGTACGATTTTGAGTAACTCATTTCCTAGAAAGTAATAGCGGATATCATCTATCTTGATTTCAGCAACACTTTGGAAAGGGTTGATCACAGCATCCTATTACGAAAATTATCTAAAATCGGAGTGCCAGGCAACTTATTAAAGTGGATTGTTTGTTTTCTGGTGAGCAGAACCCAAAATGTCGTAATACGTGATGTTCGATTAAGCTCTGAAAGAGCCAAAAGTGGAGTCCTACAAGGCACTGTATTGGGTCAACTTCTTTCTATTATTTACATCAGTGACATCAATGACAGAGAGTCCTGTCGGTCTCAGGTTAGTGTAATGGGGTCTACAGATCAGTTGTACAATCATAAAAGTCTAGGGACCTTTTAAACTTTATAATTTTCTAGCATGTTATTATGGGCAAATTAATAAAAGAAGTTAAAACGCCCATAGCCAAAGCGAGAATACCAAATGAGCATGAAAGAAACTTATTTCCTCGAAAAGAAGCTGCGTGAGGGATGGGGGAAGCATGGTAAACGTATTGATGTGCTACCTTTCATCTTAAAATAACTGGAAAAACAGCAAAAGTGCTACACAAGAACATCTATGGATATTCAGAAACGAATAGGGCATTGAATTGATGATCTCGGTTATATGATATAGGGAAAAAAAGTACATATATGCATAGGTCTTATTCATGTTTTAGGAGTTCCAGTTGTAAAATAGCATCATTTTATTAGGATTGCATTTTAACTGCGTCCGTTATGATCACTATGACTAGAAGCTTAAATCGGTTGCCATGTTGTATAAAATGACTAAAACTGCAGCGTTACCCCTCAACGGGATGCCGGTCCCTCACAGAATTAGCTTATCGGCTTTTGCTAGAACTCTTTTACAACGAAATGGAATTGGGCCACATTGAATTAACTCTCTTGCTCGGAACAGTTTGGCTTCCAGTTGGATCGAAAACCTACACTATTGTTCTAATGATCGTGAGTGTCACACCTTAACGAATGCGACACAGATCTTCACGTTTATATATATATATATATCTATATTATTGAATATTTGGGGCAGGTGTGTAATGTGTTTAACTATTAATATTTTCTTTCGTATTCCTAATATCTTCCATCCACTTGCTTAGCAGAGTTTAGCATTTTATCATTGTGTATATGTAATAAATCTCTATTAGAATTCTTACTGGTGTCATTATTGTTCTTGTTATTGACGTTGTTGTTGTAATCGGATGTGATGAATCAAATAAATATTTTCCTGTGAGAGGAGGCATGTCACCATCAGACTGCAATAATTCCTTTTCATTATATATCTTTCCATAAAATAGATCGTTATTAAAACGAAAATGTAAGAAATAATTTAGTTTTACCAGCTTCTGCTACACTTTCTGAAGTGCCTTCATTGTATATTAAAAAGATTTTCTTCTTAATAAAATACGCTCACTTACACATACAGATGTTGCATATTCATTGTGTTTTGTGTAATATTTCTTGATATAGTTATTGTCAAAAACACACAGAAATAAATAGACAAAATTCTAATCTATCAAAAATTGAAAATAAATAATATAGCTTAAATAACGTAATAATTCCAATGAATGAAATAAAGAATTCATGGACGATTGGAAATGATTTTTAAAGTACGTAAGTTGATGAACAAATGCTTAATCAGATAATTGCAAATGGCAAAGCAAATATATTTAAGTTGATTTGTTATAGTCTTAAGAGAATTTCGTGTGAGCATTATCGATCCTGAATCAATGTAAGGGACAGAAACAAGACAAGAACAAGATTGAGGTAACATTAATTATAATAGTTTTAATAATAGTAATCATAACAGTAACGGGTTCAACAACAACACCAATGTGAATAAGAACAAGAATTTGAGCAGTAGTAGCAACAACAGCAACAACAATAATGATAAAATGATAATAGTAATAATAATAATAATAATTATTATTATTATTATTATTATTATTATTATTATTATTATTATTATTATTATTATTATTATTATTATTATTATCATCATAGTGATTCTGTTATTGGCCTCGTGAGTCCTTATCTATAATACAAAACGTGACGTACAAATGGATTACAAATCACCTGGGGATGTAATAATTTTATAAAGCATGTAAAGCAATATATTAAGAAATGTTAACAATTTAGTTTAGAAACACAAACACACGTACATTAACACTGTTATTAACAAAGCTTATAGTATTCTCAGTTGCTGTCATCTCTAGCTCGAGCACGTCACCAATCTGTCAGGTTCAACCTTGTATTTCCGTTACGTTCCAAGTGCTGCTATTTCTGAATATACGCACGAGTGTCTCCGTTATTGACGAAGGAAGAGAAGAATATTCTCACGTTCTTTCAGCAGATCAACGTCAAATAATGATAGATGAATGCACAAAAAGAATATAAATGCACGCATGATTGTGTCTACAAAAGAGTGCATTAAGATGTTAGCCGAATGTATGGATTCAAAGTCGAAGAAAAGTACTATGAGCACGAACCAGAGGATGCGATGAAGATTAAAAAGCAAGATTTTATGAGATTTCGTCATAAAGACTGATCATTATTTATAAGCAAGAAGACCAAATATAATTTTAGAGACAAAAACGAACAATTCAAGCTTACTGACATTGCAATACCATTTGACAATACAGTAGATACTGAAGAAATCGAGAACATTCAGACATATCGGGACCTAGAAAGACAAGTGAAGAGATTGGGGAAACTAAGGTTAAAGTTATTCCTGTAATAATCGGTACACTTTGCACAGAATCAAAACTGCTGGCTACGATGGTGAGGAATATTGGAACTGAGAGTCCATTGTTGACTGCAGAAAAGTGAGATCCTGTCAGAATTCAGCGATGGAGAGTTGATATTTCAGGAATCTTGTTCGCACCGAACTTCAAGATGACATACACTCTAATTATTGTTGCATGTAACAACAGCACCAGCATGAAGAAGAAGGAGAGGAAGAAGAAGAAGAAGAAGAAGAAGAAGAAGAAGAAGAAGAAGAAGAAGAAGAAGAAGAAGAAGAAGAAGAAGAAGAAGAAGGCAGAGGAGGAGGAGAAAAGAAGAAGAGTTATAATAATAATAATAATAGTAGTAATAATAATAATAATAATAATAATAATAATAATAATAATAATAATAAAGACAGCTAATGAAGAACAATTGATGAAGTACGTAATAGGAGAAAAGGAAAAAAATGAAATACACAGAGAGCAAGAGCACTTTAGACAGATCGAAGAGAAACCTTTGTATGGCCAGTTTTTGAGAGTCACTAAAGACGTATGTGGAACAAAGTGCTCGGTTTGGTTAAAAAAGAGGCCACTAAAAAACAAACAGGGAGCCTAATTGTAGCAGCTCAAGATCAAGCGATGATAACAAAGAACTTGATATAATATATGTATATATATAGAATGTGTCCGAAATACATAGAGCCTGTGACGCCTGGAACGAGACAGTAGCACACATTGTGACGAGATGCCAGAAGTTGGCACAGGGGGAATATAAGAAATAGAGGAAGAAATGGGGATTTGAAGCTGGAAACACACGGTAACATCATTGAGTAGAAAGAGTATTGGAGTCGGAGAAATGCAAGATTTTGTGGGACTTACCTATTCAAACGGATAATAAATTAGAAGATAATAGACCAGGCATAACGATTATAGTTAAGGAAAAGTGAGGTTGCTTACTCATCCACCCAACATGTCCGTTTGATTTCAGGATTGTAAAGAAAGAGGAAGAAAAAAAATACAATGTCGTGCCTACAATAATTGGTGTATTGGGAACAGTAAGTCTAGATGATGTAGACAAATGGCTGAAGGAGACTGAAATAGAATGTCCGGTAGAGCTCTTACAGAATGTTTGTCTTTAGGGACAGCAAAGATTTTGAGATACGTAATTTGTTGTTGAGAATCTTTCACGATACTTTACAACTAGGTACCAGATTCTATAATTCCTGGAAAACGACCATTTGAAAAGTTTGACAAGTTGTTGTCCATTCTCAGGGAATTAACTGCAGGTGTGATCAAAGTGGCAGGTGAACTTACTACTAGTTTAACTCCAAGTAGATTCCTCACCAGCTGCATATTTACATATAATATATCGCTGGCAAGGGGAGCGAACCCCTACTAACCTCCATCAGAATCTGCCTGGGCTTAAACTAGCAGTAACATTCAACTGCCGCTTCGATGTGGCAAATCGCTCTACTGTTTAGTAAACGTAACTACTCTATCTCTACTTGAGATTTTATAACTAGCTACTTTGCTTGTTGCAAATCAGTGACCGATGGTCACTTTGTTTACAATATATCACTGGCAGAAGCGGATCTTAGCTATCACACCATTGCGCATGTGCGTGCGGCTGACGAAGAGCCATATGGCTCGAAACTGGCCAGTCCCCCGATCTTGTTGGCTGATAGAGCTTAGTACGAGTTTGCTCCCCCTCCTAGCGATATATTGTATATAAAGGATGCAGAACGTTGCATCGAAAACATTCACCTGCGACTTTGATGTGGCAACTCGTTTTACTACACCCCCACACACAGACACACACGCACACACACACACACACACACACACACACACACACATATGTATATATGTATACATATATATATATATATGTATTAATGTAAAATGCTTGGAAAGTGTATCAAGACATTGTTGCCGATGTTGTAACGATTCTTTTGGCTCATCGCTTTAAAAATAATGATAGGCGGTAGAAGCAGCAGCAGCAGCGGCAGTAGTAGTAGTAGTAGTAGTAGTAGTAGTAGTAGTAGTAGTAGTAGTAGTAGCAGTAGTAGTAGTAGTAGTAGTAGTAGTAGTAGTAGCAGTGACAACATCAACATCATATATGAAAATACGACTATGAGCAAAATCTGGGTATTATAATAAGGAGAATGCTAGAATAGAAAATCGAAGAAACTTTCTTTAGAACTAAAAAGAAAAGACGTAGTCAGATATATAACTAAATCTGGCACTCATGCACTGCCTACAGAAAATAGTATTACTAAGCGCTGCTGAGATATTATGTGTCGTACATTCAATGGAGCAGAAAAAAAACAATAATATGCGAACAAAATAAACACTTCGTACCCGGGGCAGACAAAACTGTGCTCGCTTGTTCAATAAAAGCAATAAAATATAAGACAACGAGAATACTACGACTAATAATGAAATTTATGATTATGATGTTGTATCTACACAAATAGCAACAGCAAAGGAAATTATATCATTTCGTAGAAATAAAAACAAGAGAAATATATAACTCATACGTATTTACAAGGTAAAAAAAAAAAGGGTGTAATAATATAAATATTTGTTTATAATTACTTTCTAGTTTCAGCCATGTTGTAATCTCTCTCTTTAAATAACCTTCTTGCTCCTCTATTAAGCCTTTTATGTATTCTATTTGTACAGCCCATCGTCCGACAAAATATCTTGTACTCACAATACAACCTTGTAGACATCATTATATTGCTGCTGTTGAATCTTTTAGGGGAGTTTTTTTTTCTTTCTCTAATACTATTTGCATGGTAAGTAACTTTTTAGTACGTGAAAATTCGGTATTCTCTGATTCCCTCTCTCATTTATATCTTCCCTTTCTTCCACTCATTTCCTCACTCTGTCTAACTTAATTTCTCTCTCTTTTCACTCACACACACACACACACACACATACGCACACAAACATTTGTAAATTACAATAATGCATCTTTCACTTGTGGAAAACCTCTTTCCATGCAACTAATGAATTCTTGTGTAGAACAAATGTCCCTCCAAGAAAAATGCAAATAATCGAAATACTGAAGATGTTAACGAATCTAATAATAATAATAATAATAATAATAATAATAATAATAATAAGAAGAAGAAGAAGAAGAAGAAGAAGAAGAAGAAGAAGAAGAACAACAACAACAACAACAACAACAACAACAACAACAACAACAACAACAACATCAATGACAACAACAACAACACCAACAACATCAATGACAGCTGCAATTCTGATGCAGTAGGAGGCAGTGGCTCTCAGGGTTTCTTGTCTAAACTGTTTGGAAGTGTTATGTACACGTTTTGTCTTGATATAAATGATGGGCTACTGCAATGACGTAGATTTGCTTGTCAGTCGTTTGACTACAACCAGTTGAGCATGTCCGTTAATGACTGACTATATGTGCATCTCTGATCACAAGCAGAAGCAGAAGGGGAGCATTATAGCCGTGTGTTAAGAGGAATTCTAAACGGTTTGAATAATTCACCGTTGGAAATATGGGTATTACGTCCATCATCTTTAAACAAACCTTATTCAGGGACCTTTTGAGTGGGATGTGCTACGCGACATGAAAAAATTCTAACTGGGCCGCATCTGTAAGTTTATTCGCTGTTTATCTTGGTATAATATCACCATGTCGCGCACATATGGTCGTTTGCCCTTATTAGACGGGTAATCATGATGGGTATATTGGGCTACGTATATTTGTACCCCAGTGTATGAATTGCTCTCTCACTCAATAATAATAATAATAAGGTTTTCAAATCAATATCGATTTGGAGAATATTGACAGTTGAAGTCTTTACCAGATTTTGAAGAACCACGATGATTTAATACTGCAAACAAAGACGTAAATACAGGTTGGAAATGTATAGAATATAAAGAGACTGCTTTGCCTATATATAACATTTATTTGTCTATAAGCATTTTTTTTTCTGTCGTCACTTGAAAAATGGAAACAAATTATTGATGTTTCATCTTCGCCCTTAAAGAGTGAGATGAGATTATAAAACATTCGATCGGGAAACATAGAAAAGTAATGAATTCAACTGTTGTATGTGTATATACGTATGCATGCTTATATAAACACATATATTTATGAACATATATATGTGTATATAAATGCACACGCAACACTAAGATGGACGTATCGTATACAGTGTGTACTACACACATACCAGAAATTCACACATACATATGTATGTATGTATGTGTATGTATGCATGTATATATATATATATAT
>NC_068983.1:33727951-33737037 GCF_001194135.2 Octopus bimaculoides | reverse complement strand
ATATATGCACGCACACAAATGCACATACAAAGATACACGCACATACACACAACACAAACACGTATCTTTATATATATGTGTGTGTGTATGTAAATGTGTGTGTATGTAAATGTGTGTGTATGCTAAGCCATCGTGCATTTAAGTTCATGTCGGCTTTATATAGTCTCTGTTAAGTTAAAATATTCTATTGTAACTTGAGTTCTGTTGAATGATAATTAGACTATATGGTAGGCTGTGGTTGGAAGATGGTATGGAGACATTTTATTGATTAAATTTATAGAACAACAAGTTGTTAGTATTTATTCATGCATGCACACCTTTGTAATTAAGTGTGCATGTTTAGGTGTATCAGCTTCAGGTCATTGGGTTCACTAATGAATGTAGTTAGATTGTTGGTCTGCAGATCTCTCACTTCACGCGGTTGTTGGATTTACTTAGACTTTAATAAAATATTTACTTTTTGTTTCGAGAAATGTTCACCCCAGCGTTTTTACTCTGTTTAAAATTGTGTATATTAAGTACTATTTATCTGACACTGGATAGAGTAAATTTTGTTTATCCTACTTTAAACAAAGGAGTAAACTACATTAATTTCTAATGAACTGGAATCTGGCCAGAAAGTAAGATGAAATAGCCTTTGACTGACAAGACGCAATATCACAGCATAGCCTTAACACACATGAGTTTATCAATAAAACTAGTTCACGAGTGTGTTTTAGAAGCAAGCTACTCTATCCACCTAACTGAAGCATTTAGCTTATATTGGGTTTATAAGTATTATGGGTGTAACATTTTAAATTAGGTATCCAGGCACCGTAAATATCTCAATAGATGACTGTAACTAGTCCTGTTGGTCTCTTCTGTTTTCAAATTTATTGTGTAGGTGTGAGTGTATGTATGTGTCTAAGATGTTTATATCTAACTATGCAAATAGTTTTATCAGAAAATTTATTACAATGTTGTATTGTACATTAAAGCATTGGAACAAAATATCTATAAGGCACAGTCATTTATTGCAAATGGATATATTTACTGATCTTGAGTAATATGCCTCTTTTTAATTACAAATTTTAGTAGCTTCATATATTATAGAACGTATTTACCACATCCAGCATTTTATATTAGTACGTACGTGCTCTCTCACATGATTTGTAGTACATTTTAAGGTTTTTGTTCTGAATCTATGGGCCACACCGGTTAATAAATGTAAAATCTAATCTTGCTCGTCTTCTTAATCATCATCATCATCATCTTCTTCATCAGCAACATCTTTTATTATTATTATTGTTGTTGTTGTTGTTGTTGTTATCATTAAGTGCATACACTAAGTTCAAACTCCAAGAATTTATCTGTTTCAGAAATATTTCTCATATTTGTCAGGAAATTATTTTCGGTTTTCAATAGATTGTTTCACAAATTCCGATAATTCAGTGAGCAAGACCTTGTTCAACTTTATTCACATGCATCACCAGGAATTTGGCTTTACAATTGTGCCGATTACCGTTTCAAAAGTTACCTTAATCGAAATCTTTCTATTAACTTCTTCCACTTCATCATTGTCATCACACCACCTATGAATTTCCATCATCTGCTTCAGTGTTTCCTTACAAATTTATCTCACCTCCTGATTAGAAATGGTCGAATTTACTATTCACGTGAAGATTATTATTTCGTAAATAGTTTGACACGTTCCTTTAGTCATATCATTCAGTTTGTTTTCAATACAAGACGGATATTATTGAAGAATAGCTGCTAAAATGTGAGGTGTTTAGAGTATTGAACTACTAATTATTACGGAGACATCCATTCCGCTGAAGCTGTTTCATTTTGACACTTTATTCGAGATTTTATTAGATTCCAAGATTAAGTACATGACCTTTGAGAAGGGCAAGAAGTGTTTATAGATCTAGAAATATTGAAAATTTACCAGTACAGTTAAAATGGTATCTATCCTATACCTGAAGAAATCCAATGGTCTTATGACTTATGGACAATTAAATTCATTGCCTAGAAATTCAGTGACGTCGTCTGATTTAAACTTGGATACATTAATTAAATTCGGCGTATTTTTATATTATAATCTCAAGTGGTGCAAAGCTCCGAAAAGGAAACGTGTCGTCCAGTCTTTACAACAGTTATATCTGGCAATGTTAGCCGCATATATGTAATAAAAGAAGTCTATCAAACGCTAAGTATGTTGACAATGGACATAGAGCGGCATTAACAATAGAATCAGAATATTTTGTGAACATTCATTATTGCAGTGTAAAAAGTATAAACTGCTTGTTTGTCTGTTAAAGAACATAATCGAATATTCTGGTGTTATAACTTTGCTAATCTTGTAGTTTTCTTTATTTTCAATGCATACTGGGCTGTTTCAAGAGTCCATAGCGATAGACTGCTTCCAACACGCAAAATAACATCTTTGAGCCTAATTATAACTTACTAGTCGTTTTTGTTTATCCCTAGAACAACACTGAGGAAGCAGAACTACAATCAAAACCATTCCCGTCAAGACTATTTCGTTTCTAGAGATATTTAACACTACATTATTTAATGTCGACATCTCCGTATCTTATCTGCGATGTCTGATATGACGAGTTTTGTATGAGTTATGACTTATTTGTATAATTCCTATGTGCACATCAAATCTTGTAGACCACCTAATTCCTATTACTAGTATATTTAATCGATTCCAGTGTGTGTTTAAATCTGGTAAACCACGAGAAACCGAGTATATAAATAACCTTTATACTTAAGGAACAACAAAATAGTGAAAAATAAAAAGAAATAGTAACATCTAAATGTTTTTATTGTGAATTTTTTTTTTTTTTTGTGTAGCTTCATCGATTGGAAAAACATATCAGAATAACAACCCTGCTAGTGCTCAATTCTGAAAATACGGAAGTCCACTAGAAAAATTGTAACATTAGTTCTATTACTGTTGACTTGACACCATCACCTGATTCTTTGAAAGGGTTCAGAGGAGTCCATTCTGTTTTACGCACTCATGTTGGGTTTCTGGTTTGGGAATATTATCCTTTCAGTCTGCTACCCGTTTCGGAGACCCTATAATTGTTTATGGGCATTGTATTGATCATGCCTAATAGATGAAAACAAACAGACACTATGTAAACTTCATCCAGAAACGGTTGCCAACATTTTTCAGATATTTCATATTCTTGATTAGATTTTAAACCTAATGAATTGATTTGTCATCATACATTGTACCACTCTATCGAGTCTTGGAAATTTCCTTGGGCAATACACAATACGTTATCGATTGGTGACTGCACTTCACTGCAGATGTTGTCTTATGCCTTTTGAGCATCTTTGGTCATTTATTGCTAAAAAGAAAAACAAAATGGAAGTTACAGAAACCATATGGCCAGTTAACTATTCATAATCTACTAGCCATATGATTAATGCTACAGAATGCAGCGCCTTAGTTCTAGAGAAAGACCACTTTTATAATTGCTGAAAATATCTTTAAAGTAAAATTTAAAAGAAAAAATTAAATTTCTAAAGAGGACTCATTTCAATCGATTATACATCGCTGCAGCAATTTTCGTTTGTTTTGTTTCTTGTTTTTTGTTTGTCTTTCTCATTTTAGTGGTTTCGTGCTAAATCTGGAATGCATCATAATTATTCAAATTGATATTAGGGATGCTAGGCACTAATTTCGAGACAAAAACGATGAAAACGCCCTTTAATGGAACCATCATCATCACCATCATCATCGTCATCATCATTATTATTATTATTATTATTATTATTATTATTATTACTATTATCATTATTATTATTATTATTATCATTATCATTATCATTATCATTATCATCATCATCATCACCATCATCATCGTCATCATCATTATTATTATTATTATTATTATTATTATTATTATTATTATTATTATTATTATTATTATTACTATTATCATTATTATTATTATTATTATTATCATTATCCTTATCATTATCATTATCATCATCATCATCATCATCATCATCATCATCATCATCATCATCATTATTGTTATTACCATTATTATTTGGGCGATTAGCGAATGGAATCGTAAGATTACCGGACAAAATACTTAGGAGCATTTTGTCCGTCTTTATGTTCTGAGTTCAAGTTTCGCCGAGATCGAGTTCGCCTTTCATCCTCTCGGGGGTCGCTAAAATAAGTACAAATCGAGCTCTAACGTTAATGCAATCCATTTTCCCCGTTTCTCTGAAATTACTGGCCTTGTGCTAGAATTTGAAACCGAGCTGGAAAAATCGTTAGCACGCCGGGCGAAACGCTTTAAGGTATTTCGTCCGTCCTAACGTTCTGAGCTCAAACCCTACCGAGGACGACTTTGACTTAGATCAGTTTGGGGTCGATAAATTAAGGGCCAGTTGAGAAGTGGAGCCGATATAATCGATTACTCCCCTCCCCCAAATTTCAAGCCTTGTGCATTTAGTAGAACGGATTATTATTATTATTATTATTGTTCAGTAGTTTTATTTTTATAACGTGCTTCACTACCGAGCGCAGCTCTGTGTGCCTTGGGTATGTGGTGTGGTTTGCTGTGATGCTATTATGGTTACTGTATTGAAAGTGTTTTGCGTAGGATGTGTGCAGTGCCTACTACTACTACTACTACTACTACTACTACTACTACTACTACTACTACTACTACTACTGCTACTGCTGCTGCTACTATTATTATTATTATTATTATTATTATCATTATTATTATTATTATTATTGTTATTATTATTATTATTATTTTTGTTATTATTATTATTATTATTATTATTATTATTATTATTATGATTATTATTATGATTATTATTATTATTATAATGTTACAAGCATAGCTACATACAAGAGAGTACCGAAAAGAAACCGGAATTTCGCAATGTATTTTGTTCACTTAGTTTATTTATGCTTATACTTTTACCGCCTTCAGCGTATTCTCCATTTGCAGCAATACATCGGTCCAGATTCGTTTGCCACTGTTCGAAGTAGTCCTGGAACTCTTTCAAAGTGATGCCGTTTAAGGCTTCCGTCGATTTTTCTTTCACCTCTTCCACTTGTGCAAAACGTTTTCCTTTATGAATTTTTTTCTTTATTCGGGGGATCTAAAAAAAAAAGTTACAATGAGCAAGATCCGATGAATAGGGAGGGAGGGTATGTGGGGTAATGCTATTTTTGGTCAAAATTGTCTATCACTCAAGTCGCTGTGTGCTGGAGCATCTTCGTGAATAACCCACCACTTTGTCACAGTTTGGGGCGTTTTCGTCTCACCACCTCTAGCAAAGCTTCAGAAATGCCAAATAAAATGCCTGGATAACAATTTGACCAGGAGGAGCAAATATTGTTCTTTTCGCATCCATGAAACAAATCAGCATCTTCTTGACATTGGACTTCACTTGATGCGCTTTTTCGGTGGTGGTGACTTTGAATGCTTCCATTGAATTGATTGTTACTTCGTTTCTGGGTCGTAGTCGTAGCACCAGCTTTCGTCAACAGCGATGACCTTCAAAAAAAGGTCCGGATCAATTTCCAATTGTTCTTTTAGTTCACGACATAAATTCAGTTGTGACTACTTTTGTACTTCCGTTAGCAAGCGAGGCAAAAATTTTGTTGCAACTCGTAATTTGAAATCCTGTAATATATTGTATTTTTACGTGTTTTTTTGGTGGTTTGTAAATGGAAGGATTTGATCCTGTACCTCCAAATATCCTTTAGTCGCAGATTTGATTTTGTTGTCTCCTTTTAGGCGTCGGTTTAGTTTTTTCATAATTTGTGTGATGGGTGCTCCTATCGCGTTAGAAATATCTATCATTAAAGCTTGTTTTGTATTTCTTAACTTTCTTGAATACAGTGTTTTGTTTTAGTCATGTTTTGTAGCTGTTTGTATTAATATTTGCTTGGTTCTATATCATGTATATTGTTAGTTCACAAGAGAAACTTTTGAATACTTTTCTACTTGCATGACAACACTAGCCCGCAGAATTCGTTGTATATATAATCTTTCTCTTTCAAATGCCGTGTGTTGTATTCTAAATTCATTCTTTTTATTCTTTCCTTTCAAGGCTTGCTAACTCCTTTAATGCCCAGTTAAATATAGTATAAGCTATCCTTGAAGGAACTAAAATATGGATGCCTAATGCTTTAAATATTTATTTTTAACCTAGTTGGAATATACTGACTTAAATGAGAAAACTTGTTTGAATCTGTCATGCCAAAACCGAAAACACAATATTTGTATTTATCAATGTATGGTTTAGCATCAAATTTTTTTTTCTCTTGGCAAATCTAATTCCGCTTCTCTCCATTTGTCAAAAAATGATTCTATTTTTTCTTTCCTATTTGTTGAAAATCAGTTTTATCATTATTTTGTACCTATTTCACAATGTAACTATTTCTATAGGAATATATCTTAAAGATTCTTTCTTTGGCAAGTTACCTTTCAACAGCGCATTACTTATTAGCTATTGTTACAAAGTCTTCATATATCTAACACTTGTAGTGAGTCTATTGAATATATATAGTCATGTGTTTGTCTCTGTGTGTATGTACGCATGTATGTATGTATCTATGTCTGTATCATTCTTTTCATTAAGAAGTACACACAATAAACACAATTATACTGTGATATATTAACAGCTTAATTTATTTGTAAGCTTCTTACTGTTCAGAAAAAGTTATCGTATAAAAACGGATTCAAGAAAATAGGTAACTATGCGCTCACGCTTCTATACACACTTCCATGAAAGATATTTCTCTCTGTCTCTCTCCCTCTCTGTCTCTCTCTCTCTCTCTCTCACTCTGTCTCTCTCTCTCTCTTTCTCTATCTGTCTCACTCTCTCTCTCCCACTAGCTCTCATTTTCTCTCTGTATATACTTTTGTGTCCGTGTGTGTTTGAGTGTGTGTCAAGTTTGTTTGCGTATGTATATATACATATATGGAGAGAAACAGACACAACATATATGTATAAATATATGTGTATATATATGTATGTGTGTGAGCGCGCGCGCGCGTGTGTGTGTGTGCATATGTATATATGTATGTGTGTATGTATATACGCATTCGTGTCTATACATGTGTGTGTATATGCGTATGTACGTCTGCAAATAAATAGCTTTATATGTTAAGAAAGGCAAGAAAATGTCCTCTCACAATATAATGCATGGTTTATATTTATAAGAATTAGTTGATGGTTCGCAGTGTTGTCACTCAGACGTTGATGCGCGCGCAATCTTACAGATAATTCTTTGTGAAATGAAGTACGAGAAGGAGCTGTATTGGAATCGGCCAATTAGGTGATAGTTAAAACTGACGGACGACTCTGATCTAAGGAGAAATATTTATAACTTATTTAATTTTGAGGCTAGCTACCATGTAGCGCTCACAGCATGTCGTCTTCTTTGGAATTGGACAGATTGTAACTGCGCAGAAGAAAGTGCCTCTTGTGACAGCAAATAAATAATACTTCCTCTTTTCGTTTTTTTTTTTGTCTAGTTCAGCGCTATTTCTAGCAGTTTCACAATCCAATGTACCTAAGTGAAGCACACTGAATATGTTTAGAAGATATATCTTGAATTGTAGGAATGTTTCTTAATGCAATATTTTCAAAGGCGAATGGAAGTACAAAGAAATATTAATATTATTAACATTAAGAAACATTATGTAATACACTCATTACTATAAGCTGTGTGTATGATTCCAACACTGAAGCGAAAAAGTAATTTTGGGTATCCATTCTTATTGATATTCAAATATTCATTTCTAATATACCTTGAAGCAATATGATTCAATATACTGCACAAAACATGAAAAACACAGTCAACCATAATTCCTTGTGTTATCCAGCCACTTCCCATTCATTTAACCAACGACAGAAAGCATGACACGAAGCACGTATACTGATGGCATGAAACTGGGAATGTGGTAAAATTTGTTAATCTCGAAACACAATGGAACGCTGCCACTAGGATTGCTACAAGCTGCATGTCATTCTTTGGTATTTCTTAGTGTGCATATTATAAATGCCCTCATGTCTCTTATAGGGACAGTGTACGCAAAATAAAATTCCCCCAAATTAATATTTATCTTAATCTTTTGTATAAATATGTGTATGTATTTGCTTGTATGTGTAGGTGTGTGCATATGTATGCTAGGATATTATCGGTTGTGAAACCTTGCAAACAACTTTTCAGATAAATACGAAACAGATGGTTATGCAGAGTTGTATTTATTTTCTCCTTAAATGCCCGACGTTGATACTGAGCGTTCCGTTGTTTCTGTTATATCATCGGATATTACAATATCAGCTCGAAGTTGTTTGCTGTGAACTTAATGTGACAGTCCCCTGAAAGGAATAATACTACTGTTGGTTAGACCTAAGAAGCTGCACCACTTCATGTCGGCATTGACACATTTCCTGTGTCCTTATGTTTACTACTGCATCGTATCACTACTGCATAGATCACTTTGAGAGATTTAGAAATGGATTATTTCTAAATTTGAAATCAATGAATTTATTTCACTAGAATTATTATATGTTTACAAGAGCTTGACAGGTATCTTCGACTAGCAGGTCATGCTACTCCAGACTGATGAGAAGCAAAGACTCAAAAACATGTCTCTGGATGCAGGCTTAGTTTGGTGGAGGTGCTTGTCTCCCCTTTGTAAACATAAGGACACAGGAAATGTGTCAAGGCTGACAGGAAGCGGTGCAGCTTCCTAGGTCTAACCAACAGTAGTATTGTTCCCTTCATGGGACTGTCACATTAAATTGACTGCATACAGCTACTTCAGAGAATATATTGTTTATATATATATATGTGTATATATAAACAATTTTACATTAATTCGCTGGGCTAGTCTATATTTTTGTAGAGTAGGAAATTTATTATTCTTAAACAAGATCATTGAGAATGAATTCGAAATTTCGGCCAGCTAAGTCATCGTCCAGCGATGACTTGGCTGATCGAAACTTCGAAGTCCCTGCCAGTAATGTTATTAAGAATTATATATATATATATAATCTTAACTGGAAAGTCTATAATATGACATGATATAATA
>NC_068983.1:33720993-33727941 GCF_001194135.2 Octopus bimaculoides | reverse complement strand
ATATATATATATATATATACATAAGATTATATATATATATATAATCTTAACTGGAAAGTCTATAATATGACATGATATAATACAGTATTGACCCAAGACCCAGCAAACATTTTATTAAAACGAGCTGTTTTAACTGTGTAGTAAT
Organism: Octopus bimaculoides; assembly: GCF_001194135.2. Lineage (NCBI taxonomy): Eukaryota > Metazoa > Mollusca > Cephalopoda > Octopoda > Octopodidae > Octopus > Octopus bimaculoides. The sequence continues at coordinate 33,727,796 of NC_068983.1, read as the reverse complement.
AATGAATGTTTCTGTGAACAGCTGAATATTGAACACATTTTTTTTTCTTTTATTATCACTAATTTTAGCTCTGGATCATGCTTTGGCACTGCTGTTAGCTTTGCTTTTACTCCTTGAAACGTCTTCTTATATGTAGCATTTGTGAACGAAAAATTTGATGTTGGTGCACTCAACTACTTATGAAATTCCAACAAATGATTAAACTTTCTGACTCGCCACTTTTACATCTGGTTGCGCACAATTTTATTGTAAATGAGAACCAAATATATATATAAGGCCGGCTATACGTTTTGTCGAATAGTTTCTGTAGATATTATATTGCACAATATGAAAACTGTCAACACACCAGTAACAAGTTATCAATAATTATTATTGCAGGCGATAAATACAATGATCATCGCCTGCCATAATATTAATTATCGATTTTAATCATAGGCAAAAGACCTTACATTTGTATATAGCAAATTACTTTACAGCAATCAATATTTGACACGCTCTGTTTATTACATTGGCACAGTAATTGACAGACTGAAAGCCGAAGTTGAGTACGGTGGGGTTTGAACTCTAAAAATAAGGATACGTAAATAAACACGATGGCTTTCCTTTTCTATTAATTCGCTGCCCTATATCCTACTTTTAATATTAAATTCTGATGTAGGTAAGGAGGTTAATGGGAGATACGAACAAAGAAATTGCGAAAAACGATTTTGTACTCACGTTCCGCTTTGTATTAAGTTCCTGTTTTTCTACGTATGTGTTTTATTCTCAGACAAAAAGACTGACTGACAGATCTACACACACGCACGCACGTCCTCATATATACTGTTTATGATAAGAAATAGCAATGTATTTCTACGGAACTGTTTCCATTCCAGATAATCAGTACGAAAATACTGAAAAAGTGCTTTGTACAAGATCACAGAATTAAATCTTCCACAAACAATAGATAGCCAGATACAGAGTTTTTATTAGCACTTCACTGCTTGTTTTAACGTTATTGTTATGCAGTAAGACGGTGAGCAGGTAGCATCGATAACACGCCAGCAAACTGCTGAGATCAAACTTCATCGAGGTCGACTTTGCTTTTCGGGATCAATAAAATAAGTACTCAAGTATTGGTAACGATATAACTTTCTCCACCCAACACATAAAGTGCTGGCCTTGTGCTAATCTTGGAAATCTATATTCTGTACATAATAGCAGAATCAACAGAATCAAAATAAATACGTTGGAGTATTTAATTGTGGATTTTTGCGACCTGTGTTTTAAACCTAAGGGTTTGAATTTGTCCCTCATGCGTCTAGAATCGAACGATAATATATTAGACAAATACAAGATATAACTGAACAGTACCAGCAAAAACAGCAAAAGAAAAAGTAAGTGCAGTATCGTGCAAGTGCTAAAAATCCTTATTTATATATCTAAAAACTTTTGGCGTGCTGTTTTCTCACCTGAGAATAGAGCTTGTCCAGTAGGATTAAATTCCAAATTGTCAAGTTATACTATTTGGGTTAAAGTGCAGCAACCAAATTTGAAATCAATACGCAATTATAGGTCTCACAGGACGCTTTCGAGTAACAGCAGATGTTGAAGGCTAAAATATTTATTTAGTCATGAACAGATATGTATGGGATGCAGTTCAGATATGTGAAGGATGTCCTTTTGCCAGGACAGATCATCGGTGATAGTCAAACCCGACCGATATTCTAGAAACCATTACTACATAAATCTCTATAGGCTCCGAATTAGTAGATTCGCAATCAAAACGTATTGGTGTATGAATTTCCGTCTCATTACATTTGCAGTTCAACTTCCAATCTGCGAGTGATACAATGAAGTACCATTTATGGGCTTGATATATACATTGATCTTCCCCTCAAAACATTGCTCCTTGGGTCTTTTTCAAATAGTTAATATATATATATATATGTTATAAAATAAGGAAGTGAGGTGGCGGAATCGCTAGCACGCCTGGCTAAGTGTTTAGCAGTATTTCATCCGTCTTTACGTTCTGAGTCAACTCCGCTGTGACTGAGTTTGATTTTCGATCCTTTCGGAGTCGATAGAATAAGCACAAGTAATCCATTTACGCGTTACCTTGAAATTGCTGGCTTGTGCCAAAGTTTGAAGCCAAATATATATCATTAATTGTAGTAAATTTCAAATAACGCAATACACAGCTGGCTTTTGAGTAACTTATAATTATTTAACTTACGTCCATCTGTGTTTACATCACTCTTGGTAAATTCTGTTTTCCGGTTTAGATAAATAAGTCTCTTCTTTTAGAGGTCGGTTTGTAGCCGTGTTAGAAATAATCTTATATGATAATTTGAATTTATCAATTATACAACGAAATGATACCGTTATATGGCACACCTTGCTTTGTTTCACATTTCGCAGTCTTGATCGAGCAGCCCTATTAGCAAAGACGTTGCAACTGGGGCCAGTCATTCCGCTTCTCAGATATACATTATCCACGACTACATTATGCATTTCATTAGTTGGAATTTGAGACAGTATGATGTGATTTAAAGAAAATTTGGTTGATATATCTGGCATGCTCCTGCACTGCTAAATAGAAGCTGTTTTGTACCTCTATAAATTTCAACTGATCCTTTACTATGATTGTCCACTTTACTAGCGAATATATATATATATATATATATATATATATATCCAGTGTCATTTATTACCAACGAAATGATGTTTATCTATTGGTTTACTGCCATGAAATACGTGTTTTTAATGCTTTAAAGTTACATGTATGATATACCAGCATCAGTAGCAATTTTTCCCACAACACCATAATGAATCATACTTGAAAAAATTACTTAAGATCCTGAGATATTCTCTGAGAAAAACTTCCCTATTAAATTACTTTCTCGAAATATTGTCGATACAATCTTAGAATTTCTACTCCATTTTCCATATCGGTAAATCGAGTAGATTCAGTTTAGGTAATTAAAATTTTAATTATGCTAGGCTTCTTTTACATGCCTACTCAGACGCGTGCGCGTGAATACATACATATATGCACACATGCATACATACATAGATATTTGTGTGCGTGCGCATAATAAGCATATATGCATTCATATATATGTACATCACATTTATTCAAACATATACGTATATATATATATAAACACACACACACACACACACACACATATATATACATATATATATATATATATTTATATATATGTGTGTGTGTGTGTGTATGTGTGTGTGTGTGTGCGTGTGTGTGTGTGTGTGTGTGTGTGTGTGTGTGAAATACATGTATACAGATAAAGTACGTGTATATATATACACATACAAAAGTATAGGAACACAGACACACATATATGTATGTTGTGTGTGATTCACTATATATATGTATATAGCTATATTTATACATACATATATATGTGTGCGGCGCGCATGTGTATGCGTGTGTGTGCGCGCGTGCGTATGTGTTTGAGTTGAATATCAAATGAGGCAACAAAGCCCAGGCAGCTTACAAATGATAACATTATTGAATGGCCGCAGCACAAGTTTACATCATCGTAAATGATTGCAGAGGGTTCGAATATTGCGGTTTCAACATTTTTTTGTGGTTGGAATTATACCGTACAAATTTCAATATTGCGTACATATATCAGATTTAAAATACTACATACAAGGATTTATCAACTGTGGTTCTGTTGAAACATTCCACTCTCAAATTCTCGTTCTGCTAAAATAAAGACACAGTAGATAGGGATGGAAGACATTCATCTGACACCAGAATAAAGACAAAAGTAATGTTGATATCCGGATATTCTGAATGCATTTAGTACACATGTTGTGCGTAGTTACGTAAGACAGTTCTTAAAACATATCTTCCTTCAGTCAAACATTTCAAAATATACCTACTGACATTCATATTTCGAAATAGTTGACATGGGAAGGTTTGTGAAAGGAATATTTTCCATAACTACTGTATGTGTATATATATGCTTGTATGTGTGTGTGTATGACTGCATATGTACATTATATGTGTTTAGGTGCATATATATATGATATATATATATATATATATATATATATATATATATATATATAAATAAAGATGCATATGAAGATTGTGATTATATATATGTGTGTGTATGTATGTATGCAAATGCATACCTTTTTAACCATTAGCAGCACTCTAAATTATAAACAGACCACAAAAAGAAAACGAAAGTAAATAGGACATTAATGATGTACTTTCTGAGTAATTCGACAGATTTAAACGCAATCGGGAATTCATAATTTAATCTTTTAAGAGAAAGTTGAAAGCTAATTATAATATAGGATCGAAATCAGCTGCTAAATTTGAAAGCATATTAAATATAATAATTATCATAGGGGAAAACTGTTTTTTCTGATGGAAGAGGAGTGCTTTCGAAATAAATGCCCAAATCGATCCGTAAAGTTATAAACTTTGCAGTTATGAGTGTAGTACGAGATATAGCTTAAATTTGTTTACACCTGAAAACATTTACAATGCATGTAGGATACGTGAGAATTTCTCGTTTTGTCCAATCGAATCTAAGAGGTGAAGGCATTTAAATGTGGAACCCTAATGTGTTTGGGAAGATGGGAGAACAGGCTAAACAGAAGAAACTAAGAAGCAAGCGAACAAAGGTATGGGTAAATATGTAGAGAATAATGCCCAATGTAAACAGTTGTGATATTGTGATACATATAGAGAACAATGGACAAATTTATTGAAATAAATAGTTAGTACTTATAATGGAATGTAATATCATACAGTCTGGCAAGCACACAGCTATCAATTTTTTAGCGATCACCAATGAAATAGCTCCATCTTATGACCATGAAAGACCAAAATACCCATGATCATATTATTGGGACGCCTCTCTGCCCTGCCTGAGGTGTTAACAATTCTAGCAACCATAGACTATATTTTCTGTCATACATTTTATGGGCCTCCAGAGAAATATAAGTGATTGCGTGTGTTAGCATCTCAAGAATACAACCACACATTCCATCTGACTAAGCATCTCATAGGTGAAATGGATGAAGCTTCATCGTGCTAATTCATCCATATAGATTTTATCATCAAGAAATGAGTGGCGTCAATCTGTGAGACCGATGTGACATGTAAACAATATATATGTTGATGAATTGAGTTTCTCCAAAGCCTTCATTTGTATAAAGGAATACCATTCTAAGTATAACTTAGTTGAAAATGGACTCCTCCACTAGTACTTCCTCGGTGAAATAGGCATATATAGAACCTGGTTTGTAGGACCTGACCTACCTAACCCACTTTGGACTTCTGCTGAATTATAACGGCGATCGCACGTGGTGTCGGTGCTAGCCTTAAAACCTCTGTAAATAACCTCATTTTCACGTTTAATAATAAACTTTATTGCTGGAAATATTACTGATCTTTTCGGGTGTTTTAAAGAAAACTTACCAACCTATGATCTTGACTTCGCTATATAAACTTGCTATGAAGATGAGATGAATCTCGACAAGAAGTATTTGACATAGGCCCCTAGTCAGATGAGTGAACACATACGATGAGTATGATACAGCATATTGCCAAATATTTTCACATAGTATTGCGTTGTCCAAAACCTCCGTTCGGTTTATAAACGGAAATAAGAAATAAGTCTTAAATGCAAAGCGATTCATTCAAGCAATGACATAATTCGTTCTAATATATTCTACCATCTTTAGGACAGATCCATTATTCCCTGCCTAAAGAATATTCCCTCTTTACATGCGAAAAATCCTTTTTCTTCATATTTCTCCAACGAACCACACATGGAAATCGATTAGACGGATATGAGCCTGCTGACATAACCAAGTTGATGCAGATGGTTTTCAACATACAATTTTGATATTTGAAGAATACCTGCGAAAGGCCGGTCGTATAAATAGGTTTGGGGGTCTGTGTTAATGCCAGTTAACCGTCCAGATTGAGGTGCGTCTTGAACCAAAATATTTCCCGATCGAAATCTTGAAAACCACTACTTTACAGAGATTCTATAACAGATTCCTACTTGTATACAGTGCATATCTTTCGGTTGGGTTCTGCTACTTTCTTGCTTTTTTAAAAGAAACAAAGTATGTGATATCGATAATGTTCGTTTCGGTTTTTCATTCTAGGGGAAGATCCGAAGCACACAAAATACAAGCTGTCTTATCACAAGTATCAATTATCTAACGAATATGCATGTGCAAGGGACAGACTGACGTTAGATACTTATTAGAGGGCTTGAAGGTTTTGGTCACGCAAAATAAATTAATTGTAATGTACCCCTGAAGACATCCATGTAAAAGATTACCCATCCATTACAGTGCTATGGATCGAAGTTGTCACGATCACGGAATACCGAAACCGTGAATAATGCCTTTATTATATATATATATATACATCACAATGCTTGTAATACGGGTTGAACTATACTATCTCAGACACAAGAAACGATAATCAAACTAGAAGTTCAATGTGGTTAACTACATTAAACAACAGACTTTAGTAGAACTGAAAAAATATACAAAATATAAAATAAAGAAAATAATAGATAGAATAATGAAAATAACATACTTGATTTTTTTTTTTTTTAAAGTGGGGAATGCTATGGAATTTATCAAAAAGAATTCACAGTTATTCAAGTACACAGAGAATATCAAAGAATCCGAGGCAAAAAGTCGGAAATAAAAGAAAGAATATATTTATGTAATAGAGAAGCACATATATCGAGACCTGATAAATACATGCATACACACACACACACACACACACACACACACACACA
>NC_068983.1:33717396-33720615 GCF_001194135.2 Octopus bimaculoides | reverse complement strand
TATATATATACGTATAAAACGGAGGTAGCTGATGAAGTAGAATGTTCTCTATGTGGCTTGTGTGTTTTCTCGTCTCTGTTTTGTTTGCAATGTCCTGTACCCAGATATGCACCTATACATACAGGTGGATGTCGGTATGCACATACCTGTACGTATATATGCATATACTCATTTACTATCTGTTTTTATATATACATATACATGTGTGTGTATGGGTGCGTGTGCGTGTGTATAATGGGTAACCATAACAGAAGTATGAAGAAAAGTTATTATGATGACAGTTTGTCAATGAATAGATGTCACTAGCAATGTCAAAAAATCAATGAGATTCCCAGTTTGATTTTCTTAACTTACTAAAGTATTTCGAATTCTAAAATATCGTTTGCAAAAATTTACATAAGAAAACTAGTTCATATTGTATCGACACGCATGATTTTCTTTTATACAAATGTTCATGCATACGTTTCTATAAGCTTGTATGTACTTAAATAAAAACCATTTCTGTGTGTGTGTGTGTTTGTGTGTGTGTATGTGTAACTGTATACATATATGTGTGTGTGTGTGTGTGTGTGTGTGTGTGTGAGAGAGAGAGAGAGAGAGAGAGACAGTGTGTATGCGTGTTGATACATATATGTATGTAAGGTGAACTTTTAGATCATGCTACTTCCTGCTATAAGTAGTATATATAAGTGTGCGTATGTGAATACGCTCATAGGCGCATATATATATATATATATATATATATATATATATATATATATATATATATATATATATATATATATATATATATATATATATGGAGAGAGAGAGAGAGAGAAAGAGAGATAGAGAGATGTATGTGTATGTGTGTGTTTGTGATCATATTCTTTACATTTTATGTAATATAAGTCTGTGTGTATGGCTTCTGTTTGTATATGTGAGTGCGAACATACAGATACGTGTTTAAGTATAACTTTTGCGCATTGAAGTTACGAAAATATGAACGCTAGGCAATATAATGCCACGTCAATATTTGTTGTATAATCACGTGGTTAAATCAAATATAGGAGAATTGCTAAAGATGGATCCTGCCTTTCTCGAGTCTTCGAACAAAAGGATTAACAGGACTTGAAAAAAAACACTTCATACATATTATGTAATCATATTTATAATGTTTGTTTTTAGAAGTAGATCTGTGACTGTCATTCGAAAAAACACTTTCCTGTTACTCGAATATTTTCTCATCATACTTTCTCGTTCATTACTGAGTTTTTTTTTTCCTTGTAAGGAAATATGAATGTTCCCTCGTGCCTATGCTTTTCCCAAGCTTTTGCTTGTGTCATTAAAAATTTATGCGCTTATCTGCGACGATTCCTACTGAACCTCACTTGAAGAAAAGAAGGAACCGTATTTGGTTATTCATTTTTTTTTCCCCATTATGTTCCTTTATGTTGCATGATATCAAACGTCAAGAAACAACTAGCTTCAAGTTTTGATATGAGATTTAGTCATTAAGTTTCCGTAATTCACAATATTAAATACGCTAAATGGAAAGAAAAGAAAAGAATAAGAACACTAATATTTATTTTCGTTAACACGTTTCCTTATTAACCCATACCGTTTATACCTATATGTATACAGATATTAGATTAAACATAACAATATTCAAGAGATAATTAACGGAATAGAAAATATTATGAAAATGCCTCATAGTTTTGAGGACGAAAGAATTTCATTTAGGACTAGTGCAAGTAAGTGCGTGCAAGTAATTCGATATTACAACTTAAAAACGGTACTTTTTGTCGAACAAAACACAAGCATATGTAGAACAGTATGCAATAGAGGCCGAGTGACACAATGTACAAAGTCATAAAATTCCAACTGAACTGTGGGTGGGATCTCTAGCGAGAGATTGATGTGTTAACTGCAAGCAAATTTTACTAGAATCTTCGGGAAAACTCAAAATTTAAAGTACTCAGTCATCCGTGATAGATAGCTAACGTCGAACGGTTGAGCAATTTTCTAATGGATATTAATACCTATTATGACAATGCAATGCTATTCATACTAGTATGTTAGGTCATGGTTCTGATCTGGAAGGATGTGTGAGTGATAGTTTAAAACTCAGCTGTAAGCTCGCAACAAAGTAATAACTTGACACGCATTCAGGAAATAAATAAGAATGTAACAATTATCCAGCCGCTTCTATAATATTTTCATTTGATGTTATTTCATGATTCAATATATCGTGTTTTCATTTGTTAGGCAGAAAGGGTATGGCCATACCTCATCACAAGGCCCCAGGGATTGGTAGGACGGATGAAGGAAGGAATTCTCAAACCGGAGACATACCATAGTGTTACATAACGTAAAGGCAAAAAGAGAGCGAAAAAGCATTTAGAAAAGTTTAAAATGCTCATTGACACAGGAACATAATTTCGCAGGGCAGAATCATAAGAGAGTTAAACATTTAATACAAACTCGATACATGAAAAGAAATCGCATGATCTCATGCGGGAACATAATTGATGTTATATATTTAGTTATTTGGTGAAGCGCTCAAACATTTCAGTCAAACCGCTGCCATATTTGCCCTGTAATTTCTTAACGATGCTGGAGATCACATTTTTGTCTTTGTGATTGAGGGTATAATTATAACTTCATCGTAGAATGTAAAATTTTATACGAATTTAATAGACATAAGAGGACATCATTAGAACCATAAATTTGCAGCTGAGATTTCTCATTATCTTACCAAACACGATATATAGTTGAAGAAACGTGCATATATATGTATGTGTGTGTGTGTGTGTGTGTGTGAATATATATATATATATATATATATGCATGCATGTATACATACATACATACATACATACATACATACATAAAGGAAATCTAAGTCAATGTTGACAGCTACACAGCGATTTAATTGCTTCAAAGTGACATCTATTCATTAAAAGTCATAATGCTATGATTTATTTGGAGACAGATACACCGTTTGAAAAATAGATATATTTCATCATCTATAATTACCGAGTTTTCTTTGGTCTTCTCTTACTAAAGATCTATGGAATGTAATATCTCATTCGATAATACCACCGGATTATAATTAACATAGCGGTTTTGTATTGATAAAAGATACACTGACAGGTTACGTTGCGAAAGATTTCCATTGATATCAATGTGTGTGTTTGTGGTGTGTGTATCAGTATATGTGTAGGAAGGTTCCTAAAT
>NC_068983.1:33715582-33716292 GCF_001194135.2 Octopus bimaculoides | reverse complement strand
TGTGTGTGTGTGTGTGTGTGTGTGTGTGTGTGTGTGTGTGTGTGTGTGTGTGTGTGTGTGTGTGTGTGTGTGTATGTGTCGGTGAGTGTTTGTGTGTGTCTGCCGGTGTGTGTGTATCCACATCCCAATACAGATTACCATTTTCGATCGTCCTTTTTCACATTGCTTGACTTACAACATTCATCCTCTTTGTAAATCTTTATCCTCTCTTCCTCTTCTACATGCGATCTTCCTCTTTCGTTAATTTCCTTAACCTTCTCACCATCTGACCCTATCTCCCAGCATATTGAATACTTGGTTATGTATAACCGACCTGAAAGCATTTGTCATGTCAAACTACACATCCTGGAGCTTGCTTTCTATATGTCGCTCGCATAACAGATCGAAAAATAGACAGGAATCTGAAAATATTCATTCACATTCAGTCGTTTTCTATAAATCTTCTTCGGTACAGTTCTTTCAAACTCCTTGAAAGTTAACAATTACTTTGTTTTGGGTGACATAATCTTTATCTGTTTGCCCACATTATAATCCTCAGGTGTAGTGACCGTTCCCTATGGTTTACCTTGAATATTACTTATGTTTATCGGCTACTAGACAATGCATTTTTGCGTACACATACACACACACTCACACACACACACACACACACACACACACACACTTATGCAGACAAACACACACACACACCCACATATATATATATATAC
>NC_068983.1:33712925-33715368 GCF_001194135.2 Octopus bimaculoides | reverse complement strand
CACACACACACACACACACACACACACACACACACACACACACACACGCACACACACGCACACAAACACACACACTCACACACGCACAAACATACACACACACATATGTATGTATGTACGTTCGTATGTATGTATGTATGTATGTATGCACACAGAGTGAGAGCAAGAAAAACAGAAAGAGAAGAACTTAAAATGACCAGGGAATAAGAAATTATGTACTGAACTTTATTAGCTTCCAGCTTTTCTGCTATGAGGTGGCATGCTCTCATTGTGAAATACCTGTGCAGCATATTGGAGTTTCAAAAAGGAAATACGATTATATTCCAGAGGGCATATACATTTACACACACACACACACACACACACACACACACACACACACACACATACACTCATATATATACATATATATATATATATATGTATATATACATACACACACACATACACACACACACACACACACACACGCACACACATATATATATAGGGTGCGATGGGTAAATTATCGCCATTTTATAGTCTGAATTTGTTTTTAATTTTGTCGACTACACAGTATAGTAGAGTCAGTTGAGCACCATCTGTGAGAAAATGAGCACCATGACGCAATTCATTCTTCTAGATATTTGGAGACGACATGCCGTACTGCTTGGTATTCGCGCCGGAATTTCCAATTCAAAAATTTCAGAATATTTGGGTGTCAAACTGAGGACAGCGCAATCTTAGGACATGTACTGACAGTGATAAAAATCAGACATCCAATCAACAACATGCTGTTTGGTATGATCACCAGTGATGGCGACGTTATGCCACCAAGCCTCCTCCCACATGGTCTCAGACGCTGCACGGAGGCCTACATCAAGTGCCTGGTGAAGGTAGTACTGCCCTGTGTGAAGAGGCTGGCTGCTGGAAGACCCTCTGTCTGGTAACATTATATATATATATATATATATATATATATATATACTTGCATCCGTATATACGAGGGTTGAATGAAAATGTCATAGGCTGACTTTGCAGAATTGATACTAGAGCTTTGAAATCTTGCACGCATTAATTTCAACCCTTCTTGTAAATAACTGCATTGCTTCTTTCGAGATAAACTAACACCTGTTCATAGAAGACACCAAAAGTAACATCCTGAAAATGGAAAGCATTTTGGAATCGCGGTGTAAACATATATCTGCAGAAAAAGGGTTTAATCCCAACGACATTCATGCGCACAACACACACAAAACTTCAGTTTTACTGTAGAGAATACTATGGTTTATTGATTATATCAGAACATTCTCCAAACAATACATTCAGGTGATGATATTTGTTGTATTTTCATTATTTCTTTAATATTTATTTGATTACCGAAAGCATACATATTTTGATATTTTTGAACATATATTTGGTAGATCCGAGTGGATACAATACATAAATAAGACTTAAATTTACACATTGTTCGATATTTATTTATAATAATCATATCGGGTATAAAACATATAGACACTCATTAACACCATAGATAGACGTAGCAAATGTTTAATTAGAGAGTTCGATACTTTTCTGCGAATTTCATTTGCTGTGAGATCGAAGCCACTAGACTGTTTGTTGTCGTTTTCGTCTACTACCATGAAGTGTACGAAAGTAGGTTTGTCGCTGTTTGTGTAATGTAACCAGCAAAATGTTTAATTAGTGTAGTGACAACTGTGGCATTTTAATATCTTTTAGTCTTTAGGTGTTTTACGCCTACTAGCGTTGATTAATTGAGCATGGGCGTTATTGTTCACGAACCCAGTGTTAAAGTTATTAAAGTAACATCTAATGAGGGGATGTACACTTGAAGGAGTTTTCCTCGCCGGTGGGAAATTTGCTGCAATTGCTCTCTCTATATATACGACGTTTTAATTTATCATATTCGAATATCGTCCCTTGATTCTCGAACTACTGTCGCTGATATTAGCAAGTTGGTCATAGATTCATGCACTCCGTTGTGTGCAGCAATAATATTAAGTTTCCCCACGACTAATAAATTTAAATGTGAATTCAATTCGTTCATGAATTACTGCACTCTAGAAATAAAATAGCATGTTTCTCCACAATCTGCTAGAAAGAAGAAACTATATTATTCTGAAATCCCAATTGAAATCTTACAAAGGATCATATTGAAATAAGTAGTCCGCATTGTGCTATATTTTCAAGCAAGACAGAAGTTGCAGTAAGGTTTCCATAGATTAGCTGAGTAAAGAGGCAATGTTAGGATACAGGAGAATTAGTAAAGACGTTGAGGATTATTCTGTAAAAGATTTTGTATGCGCATATATATATCATCATGATTATTATTATTATCATTATTATTTAAACTAATTCCACTCCACCCCTTGCTACTTAAATGTTCGTAACGTTGTTACGGGAAGAGCGAATATATATATATATATATATATATATATATATA
>NC_068983.1:33711405-33712823 GCF_001194135.2 Octopus bimaculoides | reverse complement strand
GTATATATATATATATATATATATATATATATACATATTTATGTATGTATTATGTATGTAATGTACCTATGTATTTATATGTATGTATAATTGCACTTGTTACGAGTGAGTCAAAACTAAACAGGAACCAAAACAATGAAGAATGAAATGAACTCCACTGACGAGAAATAAAGGCAACCGCCAAAGACTGAAAAACTTTAAAATGAAGCTATTCCATTCAGTAGCATAAGAATTCGTTCATTAACTAAAACCTAGTGAACTGAAAAGAAACGAAGTATACTCAATGGACCGTAACGAAAAAAATTATTTCTCTGTTCGTATATGAAAATTACTATATAATTTTTTCATTAAAAGCAATTAAATTTAAAACCTTGAATACACGCTCAACGAACCGCACTAAAATATTAAAATTCTCCAAATAACAAATTATGATTTGCATTTCTTGCTTCTTTTGCGTTCTATACCGCCATCTCAGTCATGTACTATGAAATTTTAGGCTCTTTCATATCCTGGTAGAATTATTTGTATGGCACTCTATAGTATTTTTTATCTCTTTTTGATTTCAAACTGAATTCCATGTTACTATCTGTGTCAATGAAATGAGTTGGCTGATTTCTTGTAATTTTTAGTCCCTCTTTACTTTAAACATTTTTGCCGTAATCACAGTTTGTTTCTCTAGCATCAGACTAGCTTTCGTCATTTGGAACTGCGATAATCACGTTAGCTAAATCTTCTTTATTCAATTTATATCCCACAAATAATTCCCAAATTTCTTTTATAGTCCAATAGTTGTATCCTTCAACTTCTATCGAATGCGCGGTATTTATTTTGTGTGAGTTTAGCTTTTTCTTCGTTCGGCATCATTATCATTCAGAACAAATCACGAAAAAACTGTCTTCCAATAGGCATTTAATATGGTTTTCTTGATTTCACAGATTGCGGTTGAAATTCTCTTCAAACAATGCAAAATATTAAATTTTGTCCATACCTCTGGAACAGTAAGCTGATTTTCTTCCATAACATCCAGCAATGTATTGTCCGTGTGTTTAATATATTTTTTTTACACTTTACAAATTTTACATTGATGTAATGGTAGGATAAATGGCGCAGAACAAAACTTTAACGTTACGGAGTTCTAGATTGCATGGAAGTGATGAAGCGTCATCAATTACAAATGCAATTTTCAAATCAATATTTTGTTTTGGTTGAATTTCAGCTCCAGGAACCAGGATTTGACGAAACCTGTTTCGAATATTACAGCAGTCATCCATGATTACATATGTGCACGCCAATAAACTTGGAGGGTATTTTATTCAATCTCTTTACTGCATACGGATTAAGGGCCTTGTTAATTAACATTCGCTTCGTCTAATACAATACTGCATAATAATAATAATAATAATAATAATAATAATAAT
>NC_068983.1:33708725-33711395 GCF_001194135.2 Octopus bimaculoides | reverse complement strand
AATAATAATAATAATAATAATAATAATAATAATGATAATAATAATGAAATTAGATAGTTTAAATCTGCTACCATATTTTATTCTTGATATAAAAACTTTCTCTTTAGGATTTTCTTTCTTACTACAAGGATTTCATCAATATCAGACATGTATTTAAAAAAGTGAACATTCTTCAATTATTTTAGTTAATTGCGACACCAATCTTTGAGCAGCTTTCGTTTCACTTGATTTGTTTTCTTCGAGCAATTTTATATTATGTAGGAAGTTTAGATTTGTAAGCGCTTCAGACCATTCCTTACTTTTAGAAAATTTAGAATATAGTTGATTAGATGTTTTAAGTTAATATGGATTTGATTAAAAAAGCTTCCAGTTTTTTGTTCTTTATTTTTTTAAATTTTGTTCTTTATGTTTTAAATTTTCACGGCATTCATTAGGCAATCGATTCTAGATTTCATCATCTATACGAAATGTAAGAGCTTTTTCACTGGTCTCCATAATGTTATAACGCATGTATTGTATTATAAACAAATTTTAGACCTGTTCAAATATGTCCGGGATACCTCTGACTTATAAAAAGGTATTTTCACAGCTGTCTGTCAGGAAGAAAAATTTTCACTTCAGAGAAAAGATGTAAAAACATCAAAGTCATTTGAGAGCACCCCCTGTGAGATGATTGATGTTACTCAAACAGATTTTGTTCTCTTCAAAACCATTCCCAAGCAAATTTCAACTGATGTAAAGTTTCTGAAGTGTGGTTATTTTATACCGTTGTTTTGGACACCACAAATATAGTATGGATTTTGTGTTTTGAACTTATTAGAGATCTATTTTATACTAATTGTTGTCTGTGTCAGCTCACTTTGATCACCATAGGCAACGTACATGGAAAGTATATGAAAACAATATGATATCAAAAGTTATGTCTACATGTGTAGAGTTACATGTTAACTGATCCTGCAATGCACACAATGCATTTTAATTTATAATAAGAGCAGACGTTTCCAATTTCATAATAAATATAGAAACATGAATGCCCCGAACCATGGCACTTTGTCCCTCATATCACAATCATCCATTCCGCAGAACTTCTCGATCAAAATAGGTATTCACTGGACATCATACGTCTGAATTTTTTAAAGACAGTGTTTTCTTCCTCCTTCGTGGATAGTCTGATACGTAACAGGAGCTCATCGCTACCCTACTGGGCCTACAACTAACTAATTCAGTATTTCGAGTGTTTCTAAGATGCCGTGAAAATTCCGCTCCTAGGACATTGACAGAAAATAGATAAAGTTTCTACTGTAAGTATGACAGTGTGTGTACGCGTGTCTACATAGGTGTGTGCATGATATATACATACATACACACACACATACACACACTCATATATATATATGACATATACACACACACATATATATATATATATATATATATATATATATATATATATATATATATATACATATATATATATTCTTTTATTCTTTTCTTATATTCTTTTGTCCTTTTACTTGACTGCGGCCATGTTCGAGCACTGCCTTTAATATGCCTTGATGAAATTTGTCCACATTCCGTTTAAAGGTGATAGGATCTTTTTCCTCTTTGATATGTTATGGGACAATGTTAAATAGGGGAGGGTATGTTGGGGAAAAGAAACTGTGTTGCAGTGTACCTATGTGTTGTGGTCCTAAATTGGATAGCGGACGTATGGCCTCTGGTCCTAGCCTTGGATGAAATTTGAAGGTAATGTTGAGTTCGTTTGGGCAATGCTGATGTACATACATACATACATACATAATACATACATGCATGCATACATACATACACACATACATATATGCAACCAAGCATATATACACGCACAAACACACACACATACACACACACGCACGCACACACACGCATACACACATCTGTTTCTACGTGTCTGCGGGCGTGTTCGCGGCTGTGAATCTGTGTGAGTATGTCAGTTGTAAACTGACGGGATATTCAACATTATGGGTTTTAATATGAGTATAATATGAGAAGAATATGGCAAAAGAAAAAGACGAACTGAAATATAGTGGATGCTGCTGTAGAACTGAAAGAATAAAAGCAAGTTATAAAAGACTGCCGTTAATGCCATTTCTGCTAATGTCATTAATTATATTCCTGCATATTACTTTTCAAACATTTTTGAAATAATAAAATGCATTATTTCAGATATCAAACTAAGAAATTCTCATTTAATGTGCAGCTGCTTCTGAGGAAATGATTTATACATGTTTACTATATTCTTATGAGAACACCTATAAGGATGTTTAGAACCTGTTTTAAATATACTTAATGTTTCAATCCTCTTAATGTATCTACTTTTCAAATCTTTCTATGTATTCCAATCTTTCCATATATATATATGTGTACTCACAAACACACATATACGCATATATGTGTGTATACATGTGTGTATGTACGTATGTTTTGTATATGTATGCATGTATGTATGCAACATATATATGTGTGTGTGTGTGTGTGTCTGTGTGTGTAAACAAGGCTCTCACACATACGGACACAAACACACGATTCGTATTAACGTTGCACATTTTAAATTGTTATACGTATCGTGATTTATTTTTCACTTCCTTAGATTTACATTGTATATATATATATATATATATATATATATAT
>NC_068983.1:33705341-33707347 GCF_001194135.2 Octopus bimaculoides | reverse complement strand
ATATATATATATATATATATATATACGACGGGCTTCTCTTAGTTTCCGTCTACGATATCCACTCACAAATCTTTCGTCGGGCCAAGGCTATAGTAGAAGACATTTGCCCAAGATGCCACGCAGTGGCACTGAACCCGGAAGTATGTGGTTGGTAAGCAATCTACTTACCACAACACAGCCACTCCTGCACCTTACACAGATATACACAAGCCTACATATTTATACAGGTGTGTGTGTGTGTGCGTATGTGCCTTTTTTCCTGCGTGCGTATGTTTTTGTATATATTTCTCATAACCAATTGACTCAGAAATACATTACGCGAATCTTAAAAGGTACAAAACCGTCTGTTTATCTTCTGGGGTCTTCTTTTTTAATGTTCTTCAGTGTGCCTATTGCATGAATGACTGTTTACCGTCGGTTAGTGGATGAGTTTCGATCTCATTGGTCGGGGCGGATCACACGCTGGAGTTGGTATCCTTGTGGATACTTCCTGCTTCTGAATTCCTCGATAATCTTTTTTAAAATTCATAAATCTTATAGAATGATACCAAAAGTTGTCTGCTTTACTTTAAATCAACATCGATCTCCCTTGCTGGCATAAAGTTAAAAGTTATTGTTCCTTATTAATGATTGTAGTGACCTGTTGAATTATACGCAACTTCTTGCGTATAATGATATTTGCATGTTGCCTGCGAGTAGTGATCTATTTTATCGGAAACATTAAATCTGAAGACAAGGGAGGGTGTATTTGGTCGTGGAACCATCATATAAAATGCAAAAGGGAGGTGAAACTTTCTCTGCCGACTACCCGAAAGATTGTGCTGAATATTCTATAGCATTGACCGTAACTTTATGCGGGTTATCGGGAGCCATATAGTAGACAGAAGACTGTGTTGTTGTCGACTGGATTATAAAGGCAGAATCCATTCAGTAGGCAGGTGGTTTGATTTCGGTAGATTCGAGTAGATAACCGGTGTAGAGTCATCGTACATGCAGCCCTTCTTATCTCTACTTGTTTCATTTGATGATGAAAGCAGTACTGTCTTTGCAAATAAAGTTCACATTAACATTATGTATATTAAAATCATGAGGTATTAATTTACATTTGTGAGGTGTTGTCTTATTAAGTATACAATGTTCCCCGGTTCGTAAAGACAGCCAGATTTACATGTCGGTTGCATCAGGATAAGTTTATTTTCCTGCATCTATATAAAGTTCTCGTATAAGCTACTATTAAGTAATATTTTAAAGTTGTGAAAAGCAGCTTTGATGAAGATACATACAGCTAAGAATGAATCGAACGTTCTTCTGTTGACACGTATTTAGCACTTAAGATGGTTATATCTGGTTCAAGCGTTCAACATTATTTTGTGTTCAAACAGGCTAGACCCCGACGGTCACACCGACAATACAACATGAGAAATTCATCATTGAATCCTCGAAGCTGCGAGATAATGGCAGATTGATTGAAAACAATTTGAATAAATAGATATTATATATTGAGAGAGTTATATGAATGCTAAAGGGTTAATATATTTCAGATGATATTTGAGTGAGTTTAGAATTCCTGTGAATATATTCCTTCTTCTCGTTATGAGTTTTTTATTGATATTATTTGATTATCACGGTTATCTGGTCTATCTAACTCGTGTTCAACAAGTTAAATAAGGTTAAGCTAATAGTGCATCTATTGTAAAGAAAATTAATCTTCTTTTGCTGCCACCTAGACCATCTCCTTTTGCATTGTAAGGCATTAACTTTGATTACTGTTCTCTGGAGTTTTAAATTTCATTGAGGTAGGTAACCAAAGGACGGACATTTCTACTGTCTGTAACGCACATTGTGCAAGAGTTGCCATTAATTCGGCAACTGGCAGTAGTGACCTAGCTGCTGACAACTACATGTAATACATTTCCACTAACATAAATTGGAGTAAAGTGAATTTTAAAGATACATACTAAGATATATATATATATATATATATATATATATATATATATATATAT